>NC_057736.1:15015875-15035456 GCF_004010195.1 Chiloscyllium plagiosum
TCAACACTTCAACTCCCCCTCCCACTCCACCAAAGACATGCAGGTCCTTGGACTCCTCCATCGCCAGACCATAGCAACACGACGGTCGGAGGAAGAGCGCCTCATCTTCCGCCTCGGAACCCACCAACCACAAGGGATGAACTCAGATTTCTCCAGTTTCCTCATTTCCCCTCCCTCCTCCTTGTCTCAGTCAAATCCCTCGAACACAGCACCGCCTTCCTAACCTGCAATCTTCTTCCTGACCTCTCCGCCCCCACCCGGACTCCGGCCTATCACCCTCACCTTGACCTCCTTCCACCTATCGCATTTCCAACGCCCCTCCCCCAAGTCCCTCATCCCTACCTTTTATCTTAGCCTGCTGGACACACTTTCCTCATTCCTGAAGAAGGTCTCAAGCCCAAAACGTCGATCCTTCTGTTCCTTGGATGCTGCCTGACCTGCTGTGCTTTTCCAGCAACACATTTTCAGCTATTGATTACTGCAGCCAAGGCCTGCATTTTAAAGTGGACAACACTGAGACTAAGTGCAATGTGCAGAGATTGTGCTTGGGCTTGACCTGCACACTTACACCCACCTTGTGATGACAGTGATATAAGTAATAATTTCACTAATCTCTGGAAGGAATGGTTCATTCTATCAGTTTTTCAAGAGGGTCCTGTCTTTTGAGGCTGGAATATGTAGATGTTCAATCTTCCTTATAGTACATTGGTCTGCTGAGAAAAAGCATCATCTCATAGGTTCAACTCTGTCATAGAGAATGCTCAAACATTTCCTGGGCAACTTGGCTGTTTATTAAGACTCTGAAATATTGATTGATTCTTGGTGATCTAAAAATCAAAGGAATAGAGCTCAGGATTTCTCTCAACATGTTGGCTATCATGAGACATTTCACTAGTCAACACTCCAATGATAAATAATGGAAGCCTTAAGGGTTACCAAACTTAGTGCTGGATAACATTAGTGCACTGTCTCACTGATTGCTACATTTTCCTTAATGGTCAATAGGACATGTAAGCCCATAAATTGGTGCTGAAGTCTATAAAGACCGAGTTTTTTTATATTTCTGTAGTTTAGATAGTGGATTAAAATGGGAAAAGAACTGTTATAAAAAAGAATTGCTGAAAGATTACTGCATTCTTTTGGAAAGCAATTAACAGGATACTCACTGTAAGTATTGTTTACACAGCTGCTGGTTCAGGCAGTAGCAGATGATTTGCACACGAGTTCGATCCAAGGGCTGTGTACAAATGGAGATTAAACCATCATTATCTGATTGGTCTTTGGGCTAGTGACAAGTTATTGATGACAAAGGCCTTCTGTCTGCCAGCAGCTGTGTCATTACTTCCCAGACAGTTGAGCAACTTGAACTGTGAACAAGGTAGAGAGAAGCTATCAGATTTCTACAAGTTCAGGTGCTGTCTCTGGCTCTGCAGTAGAAAGTACTTTAAACCTGAAGCAAACCAGGTTATTTTCCTCAACAGTTGTTGTAAGCTGTGTCTCTTATAAAAATGCCCCTGACTTTTTATTAAGTGTGAACCAGCCTGCTACCCTGTGCCTTCTGCAAACAAGTGAAAGCATTGGAGAAGGAAGATTGGGAAGCAGTGTTTTAATCAGCACAAGAATCATCTCAGCAAATCCTGTGAACAGCGACCATTTAATTGCTTTCCCAGTTTTTCCCTCACAAGTTTTTCTCCTGTCTGTGCCCATCCGTTTGTGTATGTATGGAGGAATTTATATGGGGGCTACAGTTTTAACTAGCAGAGTTATATGCCAATGGTTCATAATTATTTACCTGACCTATAATCTATTTATTTGTAATAAGTAATAATTCTGGTCTGTTGTTTCTATCAAACTGGGTCTTAATGCTCAATAAATTGTAAAGTTCTACAAGTTATTAAACTCTTTAACTTTTGTGATAACTCTGGGAATAGTGGGACTTGATTTCTAGTACACTACCCCAGTGAGATGTAACAAGTCTGTGAATATGTGCTATGAAAGTAATGTGAAGTAGATAGTGGCTGACAGCCTCTAGTTCAATACAATGTGATTTAGCACTATGGAAGCAAGCAAGGTACCATAAATGTGCATCCTGTGCGGACACTTATGTCCTGGCAGACATAAGCAAGTCATAAGTGTCCCTGAGCTCCAAAGTAAAGTGTTGATGTTGTTGATAAGTGTTGATATTAAAGACTACTTTTGCAAGAGTTTGAAAGGCTGGAATGAGGCCAAAAATAGTTTTTTAAGGGACACATCTCCAGGATTTAGTATTTCAGTTTGCACGGTCCAGCCAACTACTGAAGACTGTAGAGGAAGAGACATTGATGGAGTGACTGATCAAAGAGTCCAACCTTGTGTAAAATTATTTGGAGACTTTGTGATTAATGTACCAAGGGGATCTTTCCCATTTTAGGGAGCTGCTGTGAATAGGCTAATCTAGTAGTGTTTTACTATTTTGGGGTGTTATCATGAACAGTCCAGTTTTGGGTCAGAAATCCATTTTGAAAAGCCGTCTTTGGGGACTTAAGTGTTAAATTAGAATGTTCTTACTTCTTTATATATAAATTTTCTTTGTTTCTTTATTTCTTATCATTATCTTAATACATTATTTGGTATTCTGATCCACGTGAGACTATGCAAGGGATTCTTGCCCTACATGTGCGATCAACGATCTAATTTGTTGCTTTGAAAGAGGAAAAAGAACAATTTAGCATCATGCTTGCTTCTTTGCTCATTCACTAAAGGAAAATACTGGCCAATACAGCATTTTCTATTCTTATCACTGTGAAAACCATGGATTCGACTGGATTAAAATACAGCCTTAATTTATTTAGAGCATTCGTGTTTCTGACAAGAAATGCAGAACTTACTTTGATGTTGAAGGAGGTGGAAAAGATTAGTTGTATTTACTTGTGACAAAACCCTCCCACACTCTGTCTCAGAACTTTTTAAAAAAAATTCATGGTGAGTGATTGCTTTGGTTTGAATCTGCATTTCCACATCATTTCCATTTCTCTTCTGTACTTATCTGTTTCTGTGCTGTGACTTTGCCCAAGCAGTTCCTCCAAGATGACTTGTGAATTTCACTGTTTGTTAATTTTCCCAGACACACTCCAATGTCCAGCAATACATGAACAGCAAATGCAGTAACTGTGCAGGTTCACTGTGGTGTCAGTTTCTTTCTCTCCTGCACTGACCTCACCATGTGCTTCCTTTGTCTGTTCTTCTCCCTTTTAAAACTGCTGTTTAGATTAGATTAGATTCCTTACAGGCTCTTTGGCCCAACCAGTCCACACTGACCCTCCGAAGAGTAACCCACCCAGACCCATTTCCCTCTGACTAATGTACCTAACGCTGTGGGCAATTTAGCATGGCCAGTTCACCTGACTGGCACATCTTTGGACTGTGGGAGGAAACCGGAGCACCCGGAGGAAACCCACGCAGACACAGGGAGAATGGGCAAACTCCTCACAGACAATCGCCCGAGGCTGGAATTGAACCTGGGACCCTGGTGCTGTGAGGCAGTAGTGCTAACCACTGAGCCTCCGTGCTGCCCATGTTGTTTTGACTTTTTCCCCAAAGTTCCAAAACAATGCAACAGTAATTGCTGCTCCTGGAATTCAAGGAAATCACCTCCAACACCGTAACAGTCCTCCCACATCTCATGGAATAAGTGACTGTAAATAACAACGATATCGATAACCTTGAAATGAATGAACAATAATAACATCTCAGTAAATGAAGCTCCTCCCTTTCATCGGATGAGCTTCCAGAGGAAGTGGTGGAGGCTGGTACAATTGCAACATTTAAAAGGTATTTGGATGGGTATATGTATAGGAAGGGTATGGAGAGATATGAGCCGGGTGCTGGCAGGTGGGACTAGATTGGTTTGGGATATGTGGTCGGCATGGACGGGTTGGACCGAAGGATCTGTTTCCATGCTGTACATCTCTATGACTCTATGAACCTAATCTTGTCTCATTTGCCAGTACTTGGCCCATATCGCTCCAAATCCTTCCTATTTATATACACATCCAGATGCCTTTTAAATATTGTAATTGTACCAGCGTCCACCACTACCTCTGGCAGCATATTCCATACATGCACCACCCTCTGTGTGTAAAAGTTACCCCTTAGGTCCCTTTTAAATTTTTCCGCTCTCACCCTAAACAGATGTCGTCTAGTTCTGGACTCCCCCACCCCAGGGAAAAGACCTTATCCACTCACAAGATCCATGCCCTTCATGATTTTATAAATCTCAATAAGGTCACCCTCTGCTTCCCACACTCCAGTGAAAACAGCCCCAGCCTATTCAGCCCCATGTTGTAGCTCACTCCTCCAACCCTGGCAACATCTTTGTAAATCTTTTCTGAATCATAGAACATAGAACATAGAACAATACAGCACAGAACAGGCCCTTCGGCCCACGATGTTGTGCCGAACATTTGTCCTAGCTTAAGCACTCATCCATGTACCTATCCAATTGCCGCTTAAAGGTCACCAAAGATTCTGACTCTACCACTCCCACAGGCAGCGCATTCCATGCCCCCACCACTCTCTGGGTAAAGAACCCACCCCTGACATCTCCCCTATACCTTCCACCCTTCACCTTAAATTTATGTCCCCTTGTAACACTCTGTTGTACCCGGGGAAAAAGTTTCTGACTGTCTACTCTATCTATTCCTCTGATCATCTTATAAACCTCTATCATCCTTCGCTGTTCCAACGAGAAAAGGCCTAGCACTCTCAACCTATCCTCATATGACCTATTCTCCATTCCAGGCAACATCCTGGTAAATCTTCTCTGCACCCTCTCCAAAGCTTCCACATCTTTCCTAAAGTGAAGCGACCAGAACTGCACACAGTACTCCAAATGAATCCTTTCAAATTTCACAATATCCTTCCAATTGGTGGAAGATCAGAATTAGACACAATATGCTAAAAGTGGCTGAACTAATGTTCTGTCCAGCCACAACATGACTTCCCAACTCCTGTACTTAATGTTGTGACCAATAAAGGAAAGCTTGCCAACCACCTTCACTACCCTATCTACCTGTGACTCCACTTTCAAGGAAATATAAGCTTGCACATCAAGATCTCTTTGCTCAGCAACACGCCACAGAGCCTTAACATTACGTGTATACGTCCTGCTCTCATATGCCTTTCCAAAATGCAGCACCGCACATTTATCTAAATAAAACTCCATCTGCCACTCTTCAGCCCATTGGCCCATCTGATCAAGGTACTGTTGTGCTCTGAGATAACCTTTGCTGTTCACGACACCTCCAATTTTGGTGTCTTCTGCAATCTATACCTCCTATGTTCACATCCAAATCATTAATGTAAATGATGAAAAATAGTGGATTCAGCACTGATCCTTGTGGCACACCACTGGTCTCAGGCCTCCAATCTAAAAAGCAACCGTCCAACACCACCCTCAGTCTTCTACCTTTGAACCAGTTCTGTATCCAAATGGCTCGTTCTCCCTGTATTCCATGAGATCTAACCTTGCTAACCAATCTACCATGAGGAACTTTGTTGAGCACCTTACTGAAATCCATATAGATCACATCTACCACTCTGCCCTCATCAATCCCCTTCATTACTTCTTCAAAAAACTCAATCAAGTTCGTGAGACATGATTTCTCACACACAAAGCCATGTTGACTATCCCTATTCAGTCCTTGCCTTGCCAAATACATGTAAATTCTGTCCCTCAGGATTCCCTCTAACAACTTGCCCACCACCAATGTCAGGCTCACTGGTCTATCATTCCCTGGCTTTTTCTCACCACCTTTCTTAAATAGTGGTACCACATTTGCCAACCTCCAGTGTTCAGGCACCTCATCTGTGAGTATCAATGATACAAATATCTCAGCAAGGGGCCCAGCAATCTCTTTCCTAGCTTCCCACAGAGTTCTTGGGTATACCTGATCAGGTCCTGGGGATTTATCCAATTTTATGCTTTTCAAGACATCCAGCAACACCTCCTCTGAAATATGGACATTTTTCAAAATGCCACCATCTATTTCCCCACATTCTATATCTTCTTTGTCCTCCTCCACAGTAAACATTGATGCAAAATACTCGTTTATTATCTCCCCAATCTCCTGCAGCTCCACACACGGGATGCCTTGCGATCTTTGAGGGGCTCTATTCTCACCCCAGTTATCCTTTGTCCTTAATGTATTTATAAAATCTTTTGGATTCTCGTTGACCCTATTTGCCAAAGCTATCTCATGTTCCCTTTTTGCCCTCCTGATTTCCCTCTTATGTATACTCCTGCTGCCTTTATACTCTTCTAAGGATTCACTCGATCTATCTTGTCTATACCTGACATATGCTTCCTTCTTTTGCTTAACCAAATTCTGAGTTTCTTTAGTCATCTAGCATTCTCTATACCTACCAGCCTTTCCTTTCACCCTGACAGGAATATAATGTCTCTGGACTCTTATTATCTCATTTCTGAAGGCTTCCCATTTTCCAGCCATCCCTTTACCTGCCAACATCTGCGCCCAATCAGCTTTGATTGCCGAAGAATTGGCTTTCTCCAATTTGGAACTTCAACTTTTAGATCTGGTCTATCCATTTTCATCACTATTTTAAAACTAATAGAATTACGTTTGCTGGCCCTAAAGTGCTCCCCCACTGACACCTGCCCTGCCCTATTTCCCAAGAGTAGGTCAAGGTTTGCACCTTCTCTAGTAGGGACTTTCTTGGACACACTTAACAAATTCCCCTCCATCTAAACCCTTAACACTATGGCAGTCCCAGTCTATGTTTGGAAAGTTAATATCCCTTACTATAACCACCCTATTGTTGTTACAGCTAACTGAAGTCTCCTTACAGACTTATTTCTCAATGTTCCACTAACTATTGGGGGATCTATAATACAATCCCAATAAGATGATCATCCCTTTCTTATTTCTCAGTTCCATCCAAATAACTTCCCTGGATGTATTCCTAGGAATATCCTCCCTAAGTACAGCTATAATGCTATCTCTTATCAAAAACACCACTCCCCTTCCTCTCTTGTTCCCCTTTCTATCCTTCCCATAGCATTTGTATCCTGGAGCATTAAGCTGCCAGCCCTGTCCATTGCTGAGCCATGTCTCTGTAATTGCTATGATATACCAGTCCCAAGTTCCTAACCATGCTCTGAATTCATCTGCCTTCCCTGTTAGACCTCTTGCATTGAAATAAATGCACTTTAATTTATCAATCCTACCTTGTTCTCTGCTTTGTTCCTGCCTGCCCTGACTATTTGACTTGCTCTTTTTTCCAACTGTACCAGTCTCAGATTGATCTGTTTCCTCACTATTTCCCTGGCTCCACCCCCCTATCTTACTCGTTTAAATCCTCCCGAGCAACTCGAGCAAATCTTCCTGCCAGTATATTAGTCTCCTTCCTATTCAGGTGCAATCTGTCCTTCTTGTATAGGTCACTTCTATCCCAGAAGATATTCCAATGATCCAAAAATGTGAATCCTTCTCCCCTCCACCAGCTCTGCAGCCACGCATTCATCTGCTCTATCCTCCTATTCCTACCCTCGCTACCTCATAGCACCGGGAGTAATCCAGATATTACTATCCTCGAGGATCTCCTTTTTAAATTCCTAACATTTTATTTTCCCCCTTCAGAATCTCAACCCTTTCCCTTCCTATTTATTAGCTCCGACCTGTACAACAATGTCCTGCTGGTCTCTTTCCCCTTTGAGAACTTTCTGTACCCTTTCCAAGGTATCCTTGATCCTGGCTCCAGAGAGGCAACACACCATTCTGATGTTTTGCTGCCGGCTACAGAAATGTCTTTCTGTGCCTCTGACTAGAGAGACCCTATCACAATCAATCGCTTGGACCATGACGTACCCCTCATTACATGAGAGCAATCCTTAGTAACAGGAACTTGGCTGTCTGTGCTGCTTTCCCTTAGAGTCCATCACCCCCTATATTTTCCAAAACAGCATACTTGTTTGAGATGGGGATAGCCACAGGAGACCCCTGCACTACCTGCCTAGCCCTCCTACCTTTCCTGGAGTTAACCCATTTACCAGACTGCAACTGTGGCTTTTCTCCCTTCCTATAACTGCCATCTATCACACCCTGTAGTTCCAGTAAATTCCTTATTGCCTCTAACTGCCATTCCAACCAATCCTATCAGATTCCTAACCAAAGATACATCCTACAGACATAATCGTTAGTAACATGGAAACTCTCCATAAACTCCCACATCCAACAGGAAGAGCACATCATTCTACGAATGACTGTCTTTGCTCCTTCACAATCTACAGACCCAGACTCTTAGGTCACTGTCTTATTGCTCTAAAACAACACTGCCCCAGGCTAATATAATACTTACAGTTTATATTTTAAAAATTTAATCAAGAGACAGATCTCAATAAAAAACTCTACTCACTATTGTAGATTTACAGCAAGCTTAAACTTAAAAACTATGCACTTATCTGTTCCTGCACTGTGAGCCCTCACACATAGATTCATAGAATCATAGAGATGTACAGCATAGAAACAGACCCTTCGGTCCAACCTGTCCATGCCGACCAGACATCCCAACCAAATCTAGTCCCACCTGCCAGCACCCAGCCCATATCCCTCCAAACCCTTCCTATTCATATACCCATCCAGATGCCTTTTAAATGTTGTAATTGTACCAGCCTCCACCACTTCCTCTGACAGCTCATTCCATGCCTGTACCACCCTCTGTGTGAAAATATTGCCCCTTAGGTCTCTTTTATATCTTTCCCCTCTCACCCTAAACCTATACTCTCTAGTTCTGGACTCCCCCACCCCAGGGAAAAGCCTTTGTCTGTTTATCCTATCCATGATTTTGTAAACCTCTATAAGGTCACCCCTCAGCCTCCAACGCTCCAGGAAAAACAACCCCAGCCTATTCTGCCTCTCCCTATAGCTCAAATCCTCCAACCCTGGCAACATCCTTGTAAATATCTTCTGAATCCTTTCAAGTTTTACAACATCTTTCTGATAGGAAGGAGACCAGAATTGCACGCAATATTCCAACAGCGGCGTAACCAATGTCCTGTACAGCTGCAACATGATCTCCCAACTCCTGTACTCAATATTCTGACCAATAAAGGAAATTCACCCAAGCTCAGCTGTGAATTTCATTGTTTGTTAATTTTTGCTAGACACACTCCGATGTCCAGAGATGCTTGAACTTAAACAGCAAAGGCAGGAACTGTGCAGATTCACTGCTGTGTCAGACAGCAGTATAGGCTTTCTCTGACCATGTGGTAACTGCCTTTTGTCTGTCTTTCTCCTTTTAAAATTGCCGTTGTTTTGATCTTTTTTCCCCCCAAAGTTCCAAAACAATGCAACAGCATATAAAACAGTAGTTGCTGCTTCTAGAATTCGAGGAAATCACCTCTAAAACATGAAATACCTCAAAAAAGGAGCAGCTCTTACAGCCACATTTTTAACCCATCCTCCATCTTGGATTACCAACCCTGTAATCTTATTAACCACAAATTTTATTTAAACATGAGTTCCCAACAAATGGTGTTACTTTTTTGTGCCAATTTAGCCTTGTCCAATATATCAAACAAGTTCACAAATAATTCTGAGCACCACACCTGAGGAAGGATGTGAAGGTATTAGAGAGGATGCAGAAAAAATTGGCAATGGTTCCAGGGAAGAAGGACTTCTTTCAGTAGCATGAATATATTGGAGAAGCTGGGCTGTCTTCTTAAAGAAGAGAAAATTGAGAGGAGAATTGATAGAGGTATTCACAATCATAAGGAGTCCTGTTACTGAAAGATTTTGGAACCCAACATCACTGATTTAAGTTGAAATGAAAACAGAAATTGCTGGAGAAATTCAGCAGGTTTAGCAGTATCGGTGGAAAGAAAGCAAAGGTAACATTTCGACTCCAGTGACTCTTCATCAGAATTAAAAGCAGCTAGGAAAAAGTGGTATTTATGCTGAAGATGGGGTTGGGGATATGGTAGGTGAGGAAACAGGTGGAGTAGGAGCCTGGAGAGAAAGAGAGAGAGGATATAGAGAGAGAGAGATACAAGAAGGATAGGCAGACAAGGGAATTATTGATAGTAGGTTCGGCACAGGAGAGAAGCTGAATGAGTAGGAGAGAACGGGTACGCTGAGGTGAAAGCAACCCATGTCATGACAAACCAGATTGTGGATATAGGTAAAAAAACAATGGAAGGATGTAGCCAGGCTCTAAAGTTACTGAACTCGATGTTGAGTCCTGGAGGTTGCAAGGTCCCCAAGCAAAAGATGAGATGTTCTTTGAGCTTGTGTTGAGGTTCTTTGGAGCTTGTAGCAGGCTTGAGTCAGGAATGTTTGTGTGGGAACACGCTGATGTGTTGAAGTGGCAGGCAACTGGAAGCTTGGGACTATTTATATGTGCAGAACAGAGGTATTCTGTAAAGTGTTCACCCAGTCTATGTTTCATCTCCCTAATGTAGAGGAGACCATGTTGTTTTTTCTTAGAATCACTACAATGTGGAAGCAGGTAATTCGGTCCATCGAGTCCACACCAACCCTCTAAAGAGTGTCCCACTTAAATGCACCCCATGATCCTATCCCTGTAAGCATTTCCCATAGCCAATCCAACGAATCAGCATATCTTTGGACTGTGTGAGGAAACCAGAAGAAACCAATGGAGACACTGGGAAAACATGCAAAGTCCACACAGTCACATGAGGCTAGAATCGAACCCATGTCCCAGGTGCTGTGAGGCAGCAGTGTGAACCACTGAGCCATTGTGCTGCCCCATTGTGAGTGATTTAAAATTGATTTATGTAGGATGGTAAAAGAACCAAATGAGACGGGGGAAAAATCGCTTTCAATTCAGTATAATGATATAATCTGAAAAGCGCTGAATGAGAACGTGGTGGAGCGGATTCAGTCATGGCTTTAAAATGGAAATTGGATAATTATCTGAAGAGAAAAAGATCGCAGGGTAAAGGGCACAATAGCGACATAATTGCTCTTGAAGAGAACAGGCACAGACACAAAGGGCCAAAATCAACTGCAAACATTTTAAAAAAGTATTCTTCATGGAATGTGGACCTTACTGGCTAGGCCAGCATTTATTACCCATCCCTAATTGCTCTTGAGAAAGTAATGCTGTGCTGTTTTATTGAACTGTTGCAATTTGTGTGATGTAAATACACACCATAGTATTGTTGGGAAGAGAATTCCAGCCTTTACCCAGTGGCAATAATAGGTACAATTGGTGTGAATGAACATGTCCCAATTTCAGCCTCTGATAATCTTGTGTTTCACTGTTATGTGTTTTAAGTACAGAGGTAGGGAAAGAACAAAAGTGAAGGATGGAAGGTGGGTTAGATTAAATGACAAAAGGAATGAAGATGTAAGGAAGAGAGAGACGGCAATAAGGCAAGTTGGAACAAAATTTTGGAGGATGTGAAGAGATTGTTTATAAATGTTCTCTTAAAATAAGTTTTATATACATAATAAACATATAAATTGTTTTGAAATACTGTTGTTAGCTACAGTATTGCTACTGCTTCTTGCAGATATATCACATCTTTAACTAAAAGATATGGAAAACATTTCCCCTTCAGGTCATATGAACCAACCCTGTGAGAATCTTTAGGAGGTCTACAAGTTGTACTTGTCATGTACTTATGAATGTCCTAAGCTGGTTGATTATTGCTTTCTTTGCAAAAAAAAATTAGGACATAGTATTTTTTTATTAGACAGAGAAGCTTTGACAGTGGTAGTTTTATGGTTACAGAAAATAAGAAATCTATTAGATCAATAAGAAATAACAAAAATTACTCTTGTCATTTACTGTTCTTACACAGCTAATAATCTTGGATCGATTTCCTCTGGTGCCCAACTATCAGAGGAAACAACCTTGTTTATTCAGCCTAAACCACTCATGGTTTTGAACACATCTTGTTAGGTTGTTGTCTAGCTTTCTCTGCTCTGGGAGGAATAGTCTGAGCTTCTGTAGTTTATCCACATATCTGAAGACAGGGGTCATTGATATTCCTTTTTTGTGCAGATGAATCTATATCTATACTGCTTACCATGATCATTAATTTGTACTTCAGCGGTAAGGGAATGGGACTAGCTAAGTGGCTCTTGCAGTCAGCTGGCTTAGACATTACAGGCTAAATGACTTCCTTGTGTGCTGTAACCATTCTATGTATGTATTGCCAGAAAAATGTATACAATAGTCAGTAAGCATAGATTTATCATCAATAGAGACTTAATTATGTATCAAAACAATTTGATCAAAATGTTACCTTTGTATTGCTCAGCATTCATTTCTGAATCATCAAACTGGTAAATAATACTGTTGGGGCTCTTCAACAAGAAAGTTAACACTTTTTTTAAGCAAGCCGTTTAATCAGTTTAATGTCAGCCAAATGTAGAAGTGCTATTGATAAATCATTCTGCAGACTGATAGTGCTGGAATGTTAGTGTTGAATAAACATTTTCTGAGACTGAGACTTTGACATGGCTTATCAAATTCTAACTGTGGGTTGTTTTCCTTTATACTGATTATGTTCTTAGCCTACATATAGTTAAATAAGGGAGCTTTAAAGATTTATCTTTTGAATGAAGATGATATTCTATATGTATTCGCAATGTAATATTAGCTCAAGAACTTCTGTCTAACCTCAGAATGACGTGGTAATTGTGCAATCACGTGATATTTTACACGTGTCTGACTTCTCCTGCCATTGGCTGTCTAAATCATATTGTTTTTTGACCAGAGTACTGACTTCTGACTCTTATCATTGATGCTGGCAACTGCATGTCAGTGTTTTTATTTTTACTTGAGATTTTAAAAGACAAGTTTTCTGCAAATTTGTGGATGCATTAACATTTTTGAACTGGATTTTGTCAATTCCTGATGTTTTGGTGGGTAGTTTAGCTAGAATCAGGTGCCTGCTGATGAGCACATTACTGCCAAAACCTCTGCAGGTGGTTGAAGAAGAAACATTCCAGGTTGTTGACAAATAGATTCCTGGAGACCAGACACCTACTCAGTTCTGTGCAGGAAAGGACCCCATGGTGTTGGCAATCTGTGATTTAATTGAATTGCACAAGCAAACACAGGAGCAGCAGGCACATTTATCAAGGACATTGGGCAACCTCACACACCAGCTGTAGGACTGCAGCAACACTGTTGGGTCATTGCTTCCTCGGGCATTCAAGCATCTGGCTGCCTCTATGGACAGATTGGTGGCTGCCAGGGAAAGCCAGGTTCAGCGGTTTCAGTCTGCCTGATATGTGCACAGACCTGCACTCCATCACTTTATCCATTGGTGCTCAGCACCAACAGCTAGGAAACATGGGGTTAAAGGACCTTGAGCTCACCGCACATGCCCTTTTCTCACAAGGAAATAGGGTGATGCCAGTGGGCACCCAGTCTGATGAGGAACCACACAAGGCCTCATCGAAGTTTCCACTCAGGACGCTCCAGAGGTGGCAAGATCATCCGCATCCACCCTGCCTGCTACCCCCTTGTCCTGTGGATGGTTAAACCGAGGATTTTGCATCCGTCTTTGAGCATAACAAACTTGGCATGTTTGGGCTCTTTAGATAAACTTGGGGTTGCTGATTAAAACTGTATGGCAGGCTCCCTTCAGCCAAGTTGTAGAATCTGGGACTGCACTGAGATGTAGTGGGAGGGAAATAAAAAAGAATACCTTCTCAGGGTATAATGGTAGCAGAGGTGACAGGAACAGTAAATACATTATCACATTTGTGAATATATATTCGCTTTCCTTCATCAGCTGTGGGTGCAAATGTCTGTCTAGCCACAAGTACAAGAAAGAAGGTCCAGAGCCAGCCATTCTTAGTGCTCATGATGTTTGATGGACCAAGTTGTGAAGTGAGTGATTTCTGCACCATGTGCAGCCAATAGGTAAATGTCAGGTGGTTGTTACTTTGCCAAATAGCACCAATTTTTCCAGCAGTGCATCTTAACCATTAGTGCAATTGCTTTGGAATGTTGCATGATATGGGACAAGGATTTGAACTCCACACAGTCAATTGATGTCTACGGTTCACATAGCATATAGTGCCCTCAGATGTGATTCAGCTATCATGTATATCTGTCTGTATAATGTTGTTGCCCTTTGAAGAGCCTCTCATTGCTGGAAATTGAAGTTTCCTCCATCAGAAAAGGAAATAGTTATTTGTGATTTTGGAGAAGATTTGTAACTCAGGTTGTAAATTTGTTTGCTGAGCTGATAGATTTGTTCTCAATCGTTCCATCACCATGCTAGGTAACATCATCAGTTAGCCTCTGGTGAAGTGTTGGTGTTCCGCCCCACTTGCTATTTATCTGTCTTGGTTTATTGTGGTAGGAGATATCATTTCTAGTTCTGTTTCTGAAAGGTTGGTAAATGGGGCCCAAATCTATATGTTTGGTAATGGAGTTCTGGTCTGTATGCTAGGCCTCTAGGAATTCCCGTGCGTGTCTTTGTTTAGCCTGTCCAAGGATGGATATATTGTCCCAGTTGAACTGGTGTCCCTGTTCATCTATGTGTATGGATGCTCATCAACCTCATATACTTTGAAATTTCCAAAGTCCCCAGTGAACCTAAATCTTCATTTGCCAATTTTACTCCACTCAACTCCAGGGATGTTGTGTTAATATATCACATCTAAAAGTGCATTTCACCCCCAATCAAAGCCAGGGTGTTACTGACTGTCGTGGATTCCCATCTTCCATATTACTCCCTTTCCTTCCATGTTGTATCATGCCCATGATTACTCCCCTTCACAATTTCATTCCCCTTTGCAGCCTAGGATCCCCACAATTAAATTCCCCATCTTGTCTCCTGCAACAGTGGCCTCTGACTACCCCCCACATTGACTTCTATCGGCCAGACCCTCAGGACTGGCTGTGGTCCATCCTCGTTAGTGAATAACTGGGCAACCTCAATGATGTATGACCAGATCTCAGACTAATATTCGTCCAGTTCAATGACTGTCATCCTGTGACTCCCCAGACGCAGAAGACTGACTGTGCCACTCTCCCCAGGTTGTTAGGGTAGAAATCTCCTGATCCTTACCACCACAAGTGACTGGCTGACCATTTACAAGCCCTGGAATGGTATCACAGACTGTCTTAGATACACTGGTTGAGGTTCAGAGGGGCAAGCAGTGAGCTGGTGTCGCCAGATAACCATTCTGACCTTTGTGTTAGAAATTCTCAGAATCTAGTTTCTGTCCAGCATATCGGGAATGGAAAACTTCATATT
Organism: Chiloscyllium plagiosum; assembly: GCF_004010195.1. Taxonomy (NCBI): domain Eukaryota; kingdom Metazoa; phylum Chordata; class Chondrichthyes; order Orectolobiformes; family Hemiscylliidae; genus Chiloscyllium; species Chiloscyllium plagiosum. The sequence goes on from NC_057736.1 coordinate 15,031,123, forward strand.
AATCAAGATTAGTTTGTAATGAGGGTGAAAATGTGTGATAATTCAAATAGGCCTCTTACCATTCACGAGCATAGATCTTGTCTTGATATTCAGTACTTTGTTGGAAAGTGAGACTTGATGATTTTGACATCCAAAAAATCCTCACTGGATATTTCAGTGGGTTTTCCCAAATTTCTCTCTATGGCCTATGTTTGTGAAGGGCTAATAAGGTTCAGTCCTATGTTACCCAGTATAACTGTAGTTATTACCAAATACAACTCTTCTCACTCACAGTTGACAGAGTCTTGAAGCAGATTAAACTGGGATCAAAGTAACCGTTTTTATTACTCAGTGTGTGTTTTTACATTGATTATGTGGATCTCTTGATCAACTGGTACACTCTTGGTCCCATAGATGCCAGTTAATACAAAGTTTGCTGTAATTTGATAACAGTTGCAAAATGATATTGGTTCAGTTTTGGTGTGCTTTGAATTAGTTTGGAAACATTTAGAAGTTAAAGAGTGACTGGGGTCATTTGTCATTCTCGTCATAAAATTAAATGTTTCGGTTCCATCATGATGGATACAAACAATCAAAATGTATGTTTTATGTCTAGCTTTCCTGTCTGCATGTTGTGTTCTTTTCTGTTCTGTAGGCAAAACCTGCCTTCTGTCTTACTGAAAGATCCAGTGTTCGGAGAAATTCAGAGTTGTGTGACATTGGGAAGTGCATAGTTCGGAGAGAAGGGTGGAGCGGATAGGTGGGAAGGGAGATGGATGAGTAGGACAGTTCAAGAGGGCGGTGCTGATTTGGAAGGTTGGATCTGGGATAAGGTGGGAGGAGGGGAAATGGGGAAAGTAGTGAAATCCACCTTGATCCCGTGTGGTTTGAGGGTCCCAAGGTGGAAGATGAGGCATTTTCCCTTCAGACATTGGGTGACAGTGGAGGAGGCCCAGGACTTGCATGTCCTTGGCGGAGTGGGAGGAGGTGTTAAAGTGTTTGGCCCCAGAGCGGTGAGGTTGTTTAGTGCGTATGTCACAGAGATAGTTTCTGAAATGTTCCGTAATTCGGTGTCCTATCTCTCCAATGTAGAGGAGACCACATCAAGAGCAACGGACACAGTAGATGATGTGTGCTCACCCTCCACTCCTGGCACCTTCACTGTCACCGCAAGAAGTGTAAAACCGGTGCCTTACCCTCCCACCCACATCCAAGGCCCCAAAGGATCCTTCCACATCCGACAGAGAATTATCTGTACTTCCACAGACATCATCTACTGTGTCCGCAGCTTCCCTAGCCATCCGACGCCTGATCTTTTGCCTTGGAACCCTTCAACCACACGGGATTTCACCAGTTTTCCTATTTCCCCTCCCTCCACCATATCCCAGATCCAACCTTAAAACTCAGCACCGCCCTCTCGAACTGTCCTACCTGTTCATCTTCCTTCCCACCTATTCACTCCACCCTTCTCTCCAACCTATCATCTTCACCCCCACCTTCATCTACCTATCACATTCCCAGCTACCTTCCCCACAGCCCCACTCCGGTCCCATTTATCTCTCAGCCCCCTTGGATCACCCTTGGATTCCTGATGAAGAGCTTATGCTTGAAACGTCAACTCTCCTGATCCTCAGATGCTGCCTGATTGCCTGTGCTTTTCCAGCACCACACTCTTCGATGCAGATGGTCTAGTCCATCATCTTAGTGCATTTCTCTGATATGTAGGCGCTTAATGCGCAACAAGCAATCAAAATGTATGTTTTATGTGTAGCTTTCCTGTCTGCTTGTTGTGTTTGTTTCTGTTCTTTCGGCAAAACCTGCCTTCTGCCTTGCTGAACGATCTAGTGTTTGGAGAAATTGAGAATTGTGTCACATTGGGAAGTGCATAGTTCGGAGAGGATGGTGGAGTGGATAGGTGGGAAGGAAGTTGGACGGTAGGACAGTTCAAGAGGACGGTGCCAGTTTGGAAGGTGGATCTGGGATAATGTGGGAGGAGGAGAAAAGGGGAAAGTGCTGAAATCCACCTTGATCCCGTGTGGTTGGAGGGTAAGGAGCAAGTGACAATTATGAGGTCGCCAGTTACCTGCTTTGACTTTCCCTGTAGTTAAGTAGAAACCAATTACAACTGTAAGCACTCTGACTGAGTTCTTTTTCACTCATTCTTCTAACTGATGCTGACTGTCTCAAAATCCTCCTTTCACTCCTTTGCTAGACGCTCCTTTTGTTTGGTTCCTGTATTTGCATTTTAATAACTGCTTTTACAGGATTGCATGAAAGCTATAGAGGTGAACTCAAGCAAGTAAATGGAGAAGCCACCAAATAAATAGTTTTTGTAAACCAGGCTTTCAGAAATGGGAGTAAACTGTAAATACTAATGCGTGGAGGAATGGTGGTGAAACCTGTAATTAATTAGATGGGTGAAAAGTAAACATATAAGTTCAGGATCAGAGGAATAAATGTGTGCATTGGGATTTTATGATTGGTGTGTTTTGCAAAACAAAGCGAAGGTGAGAGATAATGGGGAGTATAGAAACAAAGGCAAAATTCATATTATAAGGCCCTGAACAATGTGGCTGTCGTGGCATTTGTGACATAATTGAGTGAGAAGTCTGGTGAGGCCTATCTTTTATGCATCTGCCAGCTGGTGAGAGAGTTTCTCATGAGGCAATGGCGAGTTGCCAGTTAAAAAGGATTATTGCTTATTAAAATCCTTATTAATAGCTAAACTCATACAAACATCTTACCAAAGGTGCCAAACAAGCTATACTTCGAAAATTCTCAACATTGAAATCAGCGAAAGTACCTGGTGACTTCAGCTTGCTACTTGCTTTCAAGGACTTGCATGTTGGTGAGTATTTGGTAAGTAGTTAAAGTTGCTTTTATTTTTAAGGTTTAAAATAGTACAAAATTGGTGTTAGGCTAAATAAATACATAAAAACAGGAATCAAGTAATTGATCTAAGTAATTATTTAAAAAAAACGTTAGTGGTGGCAGGACAATTGAAGTATCATAGCTGCAGTGTTAAGTAGATAGTTTTTAAATGAGGGAATAAAGGATTACCTATGGTCTCATTGAATTGCTGAGCGGACTTGAGGGGTCTTTATTCTACTTCTAATTTGTATGCTAGTATGTCATTGTTGAAGGCAAAATGAGACAAGTATTGTCCATTGATAATTTTGATTATCAGAGAACCATTCACCAATCTGTTAATCTGATTTATTAGTGTAGATTTATAATTCGTTCGAAAGAAACTGAAGAGATGGACTGTTCTCTTGCGGTATCTACTGCATACAGAAGTTGTTAGTGTGTTGTCCAAATTGTTCAAGACTCTTGGGACTCAGTTAAGTTCCCGAATTCCTTTTTGGTATGTTTAGGCTTTTGTTGATCCATCTGGAATAAAGCTGGACTGCTGCTGATAGGTGTAGTTCTATTTTCAGTTTAGTAATTCTTAATATATCATTGGTAGAAATTTATATCACTGAAGACTTTTTATTCCCTGCAAGAATATGCTCATTGTTTCAGACCTAATTTTTTGGACTGAGGCTTTGCTTTCTGACAGCTATTAAAATACCTTCTTCGCGCTTGTAGTTTACACAGCGGGTTATGGTGAGAACCTTGTAGATGTGTGAAATAAACTATCACTGTTTCATTTCCACAGCAGGGAATTGATTTCTACACATTTGTGATTATAGTTTGTTTATTGGGGAAGAGAGAGAGATTATTAATTCAACACTAACCATGTGCTGTAACTTATCTTCTAATTATCACAACCTTATTGTCAGCATGTGGTTTCATTTTAAGGAGCTGGTACAATCATGAAAACTTACATGGGCAGCATGGTGGCTCAGTAGTTAGCATTATTGCCTCACAGCACCAGCGACGCGTGTTTGATTCTAGCCTCAAATGACTGTCTGCGTAGAGTTTGTGCGTTCTCCACATGTCTGAATGGGTTTCCACTGGGTGTTCTGGTTTCCTTTCACAGTCCAAAAATGTGCAGATAAGATGGATTGGCATTCTATGTTACCCGTAGTGTCTGGGAATGTGTAGGTTAAGTGGATTAGCCGTGTTATGAATCCAAAGAGTTTTTACAAATACCCTTTTGTCCTTAATGTAACTCGGGAGAGAATAGGGCCCCTCAAAGATCAGCAAGGCGACCTTCATGTGGAGCTGCAGGAAATGGGGGAGATACTAAATGAGTATTTTGCATCAGTATTTACTATGGAAAGGGATATGGAAGATATAGACTATAGGGAAATAGATGGTGACACCTTGCAAAATGTCCAGATTACAGAGGAGGAAGTGCTGGATGTCTTAAAACGGTTAAAGGTGGATAAATCCCCAGGACCTGATCAGGT
>NC_057736.1:15036049-15116667 GCF_004010195.1 Chiloscyllium plagiosum
GTGTTGCTGAACAAAGAGACCTTGGAGTGCAGGTTCATAGCTCCTTGAAAGTGTATTCGCAGGTAGATAGGATAGTGAAGAAGGCATTTAGTATGCTTTCCTTTATTGGTCAGAGTATTGAATACAGAAGTTGGGAGGTCATGTTGCGGCTGTACAGGACATTGGTTAGGCCACTGTTGGAATATTGCATGCAATTCTGGTCTTCTTCCTATCGGAAAGATGTTACGAAACTTGAAAGGGTTCAGAAAAGATTTACAAGGATGTTGCCAGGGTTGGAGGATTTGAGCTATAGGGAGAGGCTGAACAGGCTATGGAGCGTCGGAGGATGAGGGGTGACCTTATAGAGATTTACAAAATTATGAGGGGCATGGTTAGGATAAATAAGCAAAGTCTTTTCCCTGGGGTCGAGGAGTCCAGAACTAGAGGGCATAGATTTAGGGTGAGAGGGGAGAGATATAAAAGAGACCTAAGGGGCAACTTTTTCACACAGAGGGTGGTACGTGTTTGGAATGAGCTGCCAGAGGAAGTGGTGGAGGCTGGTACAATTGCAACATTTAAGAGACATTTGGGTGGGTATATGAATAGGAAGGGTTTGGATGGATATGGGCCGGGTGCTGGCAGGTGGGACTAGATTGGGTTGGGATATCTGATCGACATGGATGGGTTGGACCGAAGGGTCTGTTTCCATGCTGTACATCTCTGAGAGATCTGGGTAGAGATCGGGATGGAATGGGCTTTGGAGGGTCGGTGCAGACTGAATGAGCTGCATGGCCTCTTTCCACTGTAGAGATTGTATGACCATCTATGATTTTGTTGCCTAGAAAATTAGTAAAATAGCAAATTAGAAAATAAAGACTAATTCACAGACACTAATCTGGAAAATGCATGTCGGTATTAAAGCAGGTTGTTATGGTACAAATCTCATGCATTGATTTAAAGAATTGAACCTCACTATTGACATTTAATGAAATATGGTGTGGCATTAGTGGGGGGAATTAAGGTATCACATTTACATTTTTTCTGATATAAATGTTTGAACTTTGAATGAACTGGTTGGAATGCAGAGTTGTGAGATACCTGTAGAGCTGGAAACTGGAGTTATGAGCTCTTCAGAAGTTGTTTTTGTTGTGCCCAGCTGGTGGTTGCTCTGAAGTTTGAATCTGCCCTTATGAAGCTAGTACTTCAAATGAACCCAGTGTGTAAGAACTAACAGTAGACAGAGCAGGTCAGGTAGGACAGGACTTTGATTCATTATAATTGACGGAAAACTATTCATATGGTGTTTATTTTCTGCTATTCAATATAAAGGTCAGGATCCTATGTGCCAGGAGCTAAAAACCCACATTTTCTTCTTGAGTGGTTCAAAACTAATGTATTTGTCCATTTCCTGTGCTGATCTCAAGGTACATCCTTTGTTTCATAATGCAAAACACATTTCACATTTAGGGACATGTTTTAGCCTGATGTTGACTTGAAACTGAATGTACTTAGTTGGCAGTTGTATACATCTTGTTCCACCTGTAGTTTTAGTTGTCTTTATCAGTGTCAAGTTACCAGTTGTACAGATACTAAAAGGTTTTATATTCAAGAGGCACAGTTTGTTGTTCCAGACCAGAGTGAAGTCCCATTTTCTAGTGGCTTGCTTGAGTCCTTGGAAAAAAAAGCTCAGAGAAGATCTGACTGAAACCTGAGAGGTCTAAACACTGTAAACAGAGAGAAAATATTCCCATGCCTGAAAGGATCAAGAATGAGATGACAGATTTAAAGTATTTAGTATAAGAAGCAAAAATTATGAGGAGACATTTCTGGGGAAACTAAAACTGAGACTTGGAAATCAAAACTTCTGAAGATACTGAACCTGCTTAAAACCACAAAAAGATATACATAAAAAGTGGAATCTAATCATGATTCCACTTCCTGATTTATATTCTTCTGCTAACTTCTTGCCCAGTCAGTTACTCTGTCTACATTACATTATTTGCAACTTATTGGCATCCTCCGCACATATTTCTTTCTCATCTACCTTTGTATTGTTGGCACATTTGATTATATTGCACTGTCTGCAATCATCATCATAGCTGAGGCCCAAGCACTGTTGCTCTAGCCATTCTGAAAATGACAAATGTATTCTTATTCTGTTTTCTGTCCATTAATCAACTCTCGGTTAATTCTGATGTGCATTCCATAATCCTTAAATTTGTATAACAACGTCTTCTTTGGCACCCTTATCTTCATGGCTTTTTAAATCTGTTGGTTTTTGATGGTTTATCGAATATGATTTTGTTTTCATTAAACCATCTTGGCTGTGCCTATGGGAAGTGTGTGTTTGGTCAGTAGAAATCCTCTAGTTTCAAGAAAGAAAGTATATGACTTACAAATGCCTGGTGCAATGCTGTACAAACCTGAAATTATGGATTTTAACAATAGTTTTGTGACATAGAAATTGAAGTACAATTCTTGGCTGCAAATAGTGGAAAGAAAATTCATTAGTCCACATATTATTATTTTTATTGCTATTAATATTATTATATCTGCAGTTCTTTTTGTGCCTGTCTCAAATTTATGTCTTCTCATTAACTGTTCTTCTAGCTATTGTGAATTACCTTATCATAACTTTTTATATTCTTTGACATGCTTTGCAAATTACCCCTGTTTATGTGGATCCAAAAGGTTTAATGCCGAGGAATGCCAGAAGTACTACCCATTACAATGCTGTCATAGGGACTTGTGGGTAAAACAGTTTATGACCTCCATTAATAAATGAGACCTACTGAAGTCTTTTTCAAAGTACCTGTGACAATGTGTATTATAAGTGTAACTTGTAACCAGTTGCTGAGATGCAATAAACTATTTTTTAACTGGAAGAGATTTTTTGAGTTCGGCGAGGAAGTGGTTTTCCTTTGCCATACTACCTCAAGCAGATCATGTAGTTTCCTTGACTTAACGTGAATGGTGACAGAAACCTTCATCATGAACATTTGCTTATACAGTGCATTGAGCTAGCATGCCAGCACTACAATAAGAGAGTTATCAATTTCCTGGAAAAGGAGAATTAAAAACTTCAAAGCAGTTGCAGGCTGCTTCATGTTTTTGGAAACAGTCCTGCAACAGAGTTCAGGGATGAGTGAACAACATTGGAGGTTTGAGAAGCAGAGTGTACAGCTCACTGCTGAATTTGGTCTGAAACTATGGGTGACACTGCCTTGTCCTCTTTAAGTAGACTTAGCAGGGGTTTGTGGTCTTATTATTAAAAATTTGCCTCCATAAAGGTATTGGTGAACTTCCTGACTCCAAATATGACCACCAAACCTTCCTTCTCTATCTGGGCATATTTACACTCTGCATTAGCCAAAGTCCTGAATGCGTACAGTATTCGGCGTTCCACTCCATTAAGCCAACCTATGAACTGAAACTACCTCAATGCCGTCTGGGAAGGCATGGCATGTCAATACCAGACCTTGCTTGGGATGACTACCTTAGAGAATGATAGTTGTTTCTTCACTTCACTGAAGACTACGGTTTGGCTAAGCGGCCATTTCCAAAGCTGACCCTGTTTTAGGAGTTGATGCAAAAGTGCCAGGATGGAAGCTGGGTTATGTATGAATTTTCCATAAAAATTCACCAGCCCAAGGAAAGACCAAAGCCCTGGTACAAACATGAGAGCCAGGGCACCTTTGATTGTCCTCAATTTATCTTCCAACAAATTTAACCTGGTCTTGTTGACTCTGCACCCAAGTAGGTCACTTAGGGTCCCTGGAACACATTTTTCCCTTCTGAGGCATATGCTCGCCTGGGAGAAATGTCTTAAGATTATGTCCAAGTTCTCTAAGTGCTCGTTATTGGTCTTCACTATTATTAGCATGCCAAGCAGATAAATGGTGACCTGGGGGTAGACCTTGTAAAATAATCTCCATCATCTGCTGAAAAATTGCACAAATGTCAGTCTGATATATTAGTACAAACCCTTATGGGTATTAATTATAGCACACTTCTGGAAAACTCATCTAACCACAATTGCAGGTACGCGTGGCTCATGTCCAGCATTTTGAAGGACAGACCCCCTGCCAGCTTTGCTTATAAATTCTCCATATAAGTGATTGGGTACTTATCCAGCTGCGAAAAGCACTTTATCATCTGTTTAAAATCCCCACAAATGTGAACCGACCCATCGAGCTTCCCAGTCTGTACAGCTAGTGCTACCCATTCCGCAAACTGGACTGGTTTGATGATTCCTTCGCTTTCCACCATTCTGATTTCTGCCTCTACTTTTGCCCATAAGGCAAATGACGTTGGGTGAGCCTCGCATAATTGTGGAATTGCTTCCTAGTCAACATGAAAGGTGGTTGTGGCTCATGATAGTCAATAGACTTTCCTGAAAGATTTCCAAATATATAATGAGGACTTCACTCAGGCAGACATTTTCTGATTGAAAAATGTTAAGCCAATCTGGGGGAATCTTTCTCAATCAATTTCACTCCATCAAGATTGGGCCCAAGCCTTTTAGTGCAATCAATGGTAACTGAACCAGCTGCTTCTCATAAAAGAATGGAACCAAAGTTGTACCCTTAATCTGTAAAGGTTCCCCTGTATAGGTCCTCAGTCTGGCTAAGGTCTTGCATAAACCTAAGGTTTGGAGTCCAGAGCGAATTTTGTTAACAACTGGTTCTTCGATCACAGAAATGGTTGCACCAGTATTGACCTCTTACTAGAACCATTTAATCAGATGTTTATGTTGATTGGTTCTGATTTGGATGCTGCTAAGCAATTAAACTGTTCCAAACCACATGCAGATGGACTTTCCAGGGTATGCACTCTCCTGGATACTGGCCTTTGAATTCTCTTAGCTGAAAATGTGTTGCTGGAAAAGCGCAGCAGGTCAGGCAGCATCCAGGGAACAGGAGAATCGACGTTTCGGGCATAAGCCCTTCTTATGCCCGAAACGTCGATTCTCCTGTTCCCTGGATGCTGCCTGACCTGCTGCGCTTTTCCAGCAACACATTTTCAGCTCTGATCTCCAGCATCTGCAGACCTCACTTTCTCCTTTGAATTCTCTTACTCAATTTAGGTCCAGTGGGTCTTTTTTGCTGTCTTAAGTCTGCATACCAGCAGGGACTACAATGGCTTGCTGGTTCAGATCCTTCAGAAAATTTTAACTGTTTGGCCAAAGCTTGGCTTTGTTTTAGTGTTTTGCTGTGGGCTGATCTAGAGTCCCTGTGTTCAGGATATGCAATTGCCTTCACTCAAGTGGTTTTCCACAAAAGCAGTTGGACTGGCAAGGGTGTCCACTTCCACCAGAATACCCTGCAACTCATATGCTACACTTGCTGCATTTTCCAATGATAAAGCCTGTTGTAGTGCCTGTTTGAAGTCCAGTTCGGCTTCAGCTAGTAAGCACTTTTGCATGGTTACATAGTTAATTCCACGTGCCAAATGGTGTCTCAGTTTTTTATTACGGGTTAAACTAAAGTCACATGTCTTTGGCCAGTCGTCTTAACCTAGTGAAAAATGCGGACAGCCCCAGTTCTCAAATTGCTGAGTAAAATCAATAGCATCTCAGAATGAGAGGAAGCTTGGAGTCATAATATTCCTTAACTAAATCTATCAACTCTTGAAAGGTTTTAGTATCTGGTGCCTCAGGGAAAATTAAGCTCCTCATAACTGAAAAAGCAGCATGTCCACAAGCTGTGAGGAGAATTACCTGTTGCTTTTCATCTGGCAAGATGTCATTTACCCGAATAATGGCATGATTCCAAAAATGCTGACCCCAATCAAAGACGACTGTTGAGAGTGAATTTCTTTAGGAGCATTTTTTTCTCTTGTCACTGAAATAACCCCAAAAAGAGGCCGGCATCCCTTTGCCAAGACACCGTTTATTTACAAATGAAGAGTCCTTGACAATGATGCAGCTCCCTCGGAGCCAGCTGTCAGAGTGAACAGAATCTCTGACACTTCTGTTTATTTCTATTAGCCTGGGCTCCCTACTTGGACCAGATTAACAGCCCCAATGAGGGAACTCATATTCTATCATGCCCACCTGGCTGACCTTGTTACAATCACCATACGGGGGACAAATGTAATGGGAAGGAGGGGATGTCATGAGAGGGATAGTATAGAAGGAGGGGCCATAGGATAGGGATGAATGGGAAAGATGGAATGGAATGGAATATGGGTAACATGGGAGGGGTGGATGAGATAATGAAATTGATTACTAATATTACACTAATAATTAACTGAAAATGTGGGTCGGTTTATAATTTTTAGCCAGCTTAATGTGGTGGATTGTTTTTGGGACCTTCTGATCCCTATCATGGATCCTTAAATGCATCTATAAATTACACTTTCTTAAAAACTAAACGGAGTGGTTAACAAATTTAGGATTTTGCAGTTTATTTAAACATCTGATTTTGCAACTTGAAATATCAATTGGAGAGCAAAATGTTCTGAATAATGCGTTTGTGTAGGAGTGCCATAATTGAATAGCCTCTTTGGTGCACCAGTTTTAAAATTACCTTTTAAATGTGAATTCTAAGAAAGATGCTCTGATCTTCAGTGCTATTTAGTTAATGGAGGTATAGTCCACATATCTCTTTCTTTTGAATTTGAAGCATAATCTATTCTCTTGCAGAATTCTCTTGCACCTGTCACTTTATAAAACAAAATTTGCTGATGTCCTTCCTCAAGCAAAGCTACATATGTTTCCTAAAAGATAATGTGATATTGCCTGACAGTACTGTATCAGCTGAAGAGGATGATGGTTACCCTCATATTTAGACCAATTTTTAAATTTTTACCAGAAAATCATTATCTTGGGGCAACATATTTCTATCAATAATATAACTTTTTATCTAACGCATACACAATTATGAAGGCTAGTTGTGTCTGTTGCCAGTGATATGAAAGCTTCATTTCATTTCTGAAATATCATTTCACTTCTGTCAACAATCTAGATGGAACTTAATTGATTTTCATTATTTTGGATGGTGTTGATTCCAAGCTAAAGATTAAAACAGTGTACACTAATTTTCTTTGATTGAAATTCTAGATTTTTCTTTTGCATTAGTATAATTTGATGTTGATACCTGGTTTACTGGCTGTTGTGACTGTAGCTGGAAGTAAAAGGCCATGTATTTTAATTCTGAAACTGCAATCCAGTTGCATATACAAATACTGAAGGATAACAGACCAAGTGATCTAAAGCACACTATTCGGAGATGCCGGTGTTGGACTGGGGTGTACAAAGTTAAAAATCACACAACACCAGGTTATAGTCCAACAGGTTTAATTGGAAGCACACTAGCTTTCGGAGCGACGCTCCTTCAGGTGAATTGGCCATGCTAAATTGCCCGTAGTGTTAGGTAAAGGGGTAAATGTAGGAGTATGGGTGGGTTGCGCTTCAGCGGGTCGGTGTGAACTTGTTGGGCCGAAGGGCCTGTTTGCACACTGAAAGTAATCTAATCTAATCTAGTGTGCTTCAAACTAAACCTGTTGGACTATAACCTGGTGTTGTGTGATTCCTAAAGCACACTAGATTGTGTGTGATTGCAGTCCCATTCTCATGTGCTTAACTCGTAAATGTTATATGGAATAACCTAGCAAGTCACTCAATTCTAATAACCCACTACAAAGGCATTCAAAATAAATTGACACAGACTCTTGCAGTTCCAGAAGACTCATCTTTTCAGGTCAACTGTGAGTAAAAATTATTGCAAGTTCTCATATCCCTAAGAATTAATAAATAAAAATGAATATTGAGCAGCATACCTTGAAGAGGTAATAAGAACATTTTTTTTATAAACATTTTTTATAAAATGTTGGCTTTTGTTCGAAGAAAGTGGAGGGAAAATAAACTAAACTTTACTGTAAGATTTCTTCGCGTAATTGTATGGAAAAGCTGATCTCCATAGTTGTTGAACTCAATTAACAGCAGCATAAAAAATATCAGAATTGAGCCATGTAGATCCTCAAACTCCGCTTCATTCAATAAAACCTTTCATTGTAACTCCATTTCAAACCCCTATATCAATATTCTCAATTCCCATAGTGTCTGGAATTCTAGTTATCACCAACTAAACTTTCAAAACCTTTTCAAGCAGAGAATTTCAAAAATTGTTTTCCTTGTATCAATTGTAGGTAGTTGATAATTTATCCTGAAATTATGCCACACAATCTTAGACTGACTAGCCAAGAGAAACAACGTCTCAGAATTCACCCCATCAGCCCTAAAGAGTTTTATAAATGTAGTGTTCATTTTTCATTCTTATTCAGAGAATAAAAGCTCAATCTAATAAATATCGCTCATAGGACTAACATTTGCATTCTAGAAATCAATCTGGTGAACCTTCATTATACCCTCAAGCTCCTAACTCCACTGCTGTCCCCAAGCTGCTGAGCCAATATTTTCTACATTGGATAAGAGGATCAAAACTGTGCACACTACTCCAAGTGTAGTGTCATTCAAGTTTTATATGAATACTAACACTTCTACTTACCAACTGAATCACCTTGCAGTGATTGGTGATTTACACCCTTTCCATCTCCAACAGATGATGGAAATTGAACCTTTGAACTTTGATGAGATCATCTGCTGCATTTCTTTTGATGACTGAACGAGTTGACTTTGGAAAGGCAAAAAATTTGGAAATTCCTGATGAAGGGCTTATGCCGAAATGCCAATTCTCCTGCTTCTCAGATGCTGCCTGATCTGCTGTGCTTTTCCAGCACCACACTTGCGACTTTGGAAAGGCAAAGTCAACCACAAGTCCTAAATGTAGAGTCCCTTACCAGTGGTATATGATGATCACTGCCTTGTTCAGCACTGGACTTGCTTTGAAGCTACTGGTACTACATATTGTGTTGACAGTGAATTCCTGCCTATTGCTGGTGTTGCCATTTGTGTCACTTGTCTCTAGGTGACAACTATGATTTGTTATGATTGATGTTGAGGGCTTTTATAACTCTTTTGTTGGCAATTCATCCTGGCAATAAATGTTAAATAATATTTGCTTTCCTAATTACCTGGTGTACCTATATGTTAATTTTCTGTGACTCATGCATAAGGGCTCCCAAATTCCCTTGTATATGTAAGAACGTAAGGAATAAGAGGAGGCCATTTGGATTTTGGAACCTGTTCTGCCATCACTAAGGTTAATGGCTGACTTGACTGTTGCCTCAAGTAGCTTTCCTGCTTGTTCACCATAACTCTTGACCCCTTTTGTGGATCAAAATTCTGTCTGTGAACTTGAATATATTCAATGTTCCAATCACCACAGTGCTTTTCTGGTATAGAATTCCAGCGATTCATGACTCTGTGAGAGAATAAATTCCTCCTCCTTTCTTTCATAAATGGGAGACACCTTAATTTTAACCTGTACCCTCTGATTTAAGAATTCCCCACTGGAGGAAATATATTTTAGCATCTAGGATTAGGAGCGCTGGAAGAGCACAGCAGTTCAGGCAGCATCCCAGGAGCTTCAAAATCGACATTTCGGGCAAAAGCCCTTCATCAGGAATGACTTTGGAAAGGCAAAACATTTGGAAATTTCTGATGAAGGGCTTTTGCCCGAAACGTCGATTTCGAAGCTCCTTGGATGCTGCCTGAACTGCTGTGCTCTTCCAGCACCACTAATCCAGAATCTGGTTTCCATCATCTGCATTCATTGTTTTTACCTCCTATTTTAGCATCTAGCCTGCCAAGCCTCCTCAGAATCTTTTATGTTTGACAAAAGCAATCTCGCATTCTTCTAAACAATGATGAGCTTAGATCCAATCTTAATTTATAAAACAAATCCCTAAATTCCAAGAAATAACCTGGTAAAGATACATTGAGCTCCCATCCAATGCAAATTTAATGCTTCATAAATAAGGAAATAAAAATAGTGTGCATTACTCAAGGTATGATCTCAGTCACATCTTCTACAGATATAATACTTCTCTATGCAGCCTCCTTGCAATAAATGGCAACATTCCATTTGCCATTCTAATTTCTTACTGCACCTACATGTTAACAATTTGTGATTCGTGAATGACCCTGAAATAACTGCATAGAGGCTGGATATCCTGTCGCCAAATCATCCTGTATTTATTTATGCACAGTTCACTGGCTGTAGCCAGCCAGCACAGAATCAGTCCCCTGAACTGAACAGATTCAAAATCTCCTTTTAATGTTGGTCAGCCAGGGCTTTCCAGATTGGTCCAGGTTAACAACCCCAATAGAGGAACTCATAATGAAGGAGGGCCACTTGGTTCCAATCGCAACACTGCCCCACCATATATCCGCCCACTCCCAAACACACACACACTATCATGTAGGCCTGGTCTTTCTTTTGTGGCTTTTTCCTGCGACGCTTTCGCTCCAGGTCCGGTGCCTCCAATTCAGCCTCTGACACTCGACCCTAGCCCATCTCTTGTGTCCGGGAAAGTTTCCAGCGGTAATGGTATTGAGGCTGTATCCATCTCAGACTCTGAGGTTTCCTCGGCACTAGATGGAGGTGGAGAACTACGGTTTCTGTCAGGCCTTCCGGATGTTCTGATGGGCTGGATATGTTTTGCTCCTCTCCCGTATGTGAAGTAAGAGCTTTCAGGTGATTCATATGTTTGTTGAAAACTGTATCACCTATGGGAACTTTGTAAATCATGGGACCTGACGTGTCAACCTCACCTCATACTGATACAGGGCCATTTCCATGGTTCCAACACCAAACTTTGTCCCCTGAATTAAATTGTCTCTCTCACTTAGAGGAGGCTGTGGCTGGCATTGGTACTTCTGCTGTCATTTCACCCTCCCCATAGGTCTGGGAGAATAAAATTTTACCTGGTGCAGGGTCTTCTCCCCATCAACAACTCTGCTGGAGTTATCCCTGTTGTTGTGTGCAGGGTGGTCCTATAATCAAACAGGAAACGGGCCAGTTTGGTATCGAGTGATGCTGTAGGCTGCTTCTTTAAGCCTGCCTTCAACATTTGGACCACTCTTTCCGCTTGACCATTGGACTATGGATGGCATGGAGCTGTCCTTATGTGACGAATACCATTTGATGTTAGGAAATATTCTGGGAGTCCATGTATCGTGAACAATGCTTGCAGCTTCTCAGTCATCATCCCTGAGTTTGCCAAATGAACTTTATGCCCATCCAACCACTTTGAACAGGCACCCACAATGACCAGGAACATTGAGCTCATGAAAAGACTGGCATAGTCGTCATGCATTTGAGTCCAAAGTTTACCCCGCCATTCTCATGAATGCGGGGTTGCTGCTGGTGGCCATTTTTGTACTTGTTGGTACTGTGGGCACTGCCCCTCCAACACAGCTATGTCGGCATTCAACCCTGACCACTAGACGTAGCTTCTTGCTAGCATCTTTATTTTGGAAATCCCTGGTTGACCCTGGTGGAGTTTAGCCAGTATCTGGCGGCAACCATTACTTTGGACAATCACCCTTGGTCACGATAGTAATATGCCTTCCTCTATGGTGATCTGGTTGCAATGACCCTTCTGTATTCCCCATTACCACCAACTGTTTTAGTTTCACTGGGACAGAACCTTTCTGTGTCTACAGTTGGATATTGTCAGTGGTGACTGGAAGGGTGTCCAGGAAGTTTAAAACTAACATGGACTGTTCCAGGGGAGACACCAACGTTGGAGTATCTTCCAGTGGGAGGCGGCTTAAGACATCCACAGTATACACTTGGCTTCCTGGATGATGTTCTAGCTTGTACTTGCACATGCTAAGAATAAGGGCCCACTGCTGAATTGTATCAGAAGCCATAAGCGTCTTCCTTCAGTAGCCCTAATAGGGGTTTGTGATCTGTTATTATGACAAATTCCCACCCGTAAAGTTACTGGTGAAACTTCCTCACACCAAAGATGACAGCCAAACTTTCCTTCTCCAATTGGGCATTAGCCATAGTCTGAGAAACTTACATTATCTGGCTTTCCTCTCCATTGGGCCACCGGTGAGCCAACACAACTCTGATGCTGTATGGGGAGGCAATCACATGTCAGCACTACTTCTCACTTCAGATCGTAGTAGGACAAACCTTAGACGACGATAGCTGCTTTTTCACTTCCCTAGAGACTATTTCTTTGCTACATGACTATTTCCAAGGCTGGCTCTTTTTCAATAGCAGATGTAAATGTGCCAAGATGGAGGCTAGGTTATGTATGAGTTTTCCATAATTCATTAATCCAAGAAAAGACCTAAGGTCTGGCACAGATGTGGGAGCCGGGGCTCCTTTGATCAGCATCATTTTATCCTCCCATGAGTGTAACCCAGTTTTGTTGACTCTGTAACCCAAGTAGGTTACTTGGTGCGCCTGGAACATACATATTTTTCCCTTCTAATATGCTCAGCCGTCTGGGAGAAATGTTTAAGCACTATATCCAAGTGCTGTTTATTAGTCTTCC
Organism: Chiloscyllium plagiosum; assembly: GCF_004010195.1. Classification (NCBI taxonomy): domain Eukaryota; kingdom Metazoa; phylum Chordata; class Chondrichthyes; order Orectolobiformes; family Hemiscylliidae; genus Chiloscyllium; species Chiloscyllium plagiosum. Next base: position 15,048,449 of record NC_057736.1, read on the forward strand.
CTGTTCGTCATCCAGATTAATGGTAACCTGGGGTAGCCCTTCTAAAATATTCGCCATAGTTCGCTGGAAAAAGGCGCAGGCTGATAATACCCCAAATGAGAGTCTTGTATATTGATATAAACCCTTATGGGTATTGATTGTAGCGTACTTCTGGGACTGTTCATCCAGTTGCAAATGCAGGTAGGCTTGGTTCCTGTCCAACTTTGTAAAGGGCAGCCCTCCTGCCAGCTTTGTGTACAAGTCTTCAATATGAGGAATTGGGTATTTGTTAAGCTGTGATTGCTTAAAATCCCCACAAAGGCAAACTGAGCCACCAGGCCTCACAATCTGTACGACTGGTGCTGCTTATTCTGCAAACTGCATTGGTTTGATGATTCCTTCACTCTCCAGCCTCCTGAATTCTGCCTCTAGTTTTGCCTGTAAGGCAAATGGTACTGTATAGGCCTTGCAAAATCTTGGAATTGCTTCCTGGTCAATATGTAAAGTGGCATTAGCCCTTTTGAAAGTCCCAAGCCCTTCCTAAAAAACTCCTGGGTACTTCACTAGAACTGCATAGAGGGTGGTATCCTGTCAGCCAGCTCAACATCAGTCCCCTGAACTGAGGAGATTCTAAATCCCTGTTAATATTGGTCAGCCAGGGCTTTCCTGATTGGAGTTGTTAATTTGGACCAATCAAGGACATGGTAGTCAACAAGGTCTACTTGGTTCCAATCATTACTGCTATGTAACATTTTGTATTCCCTCTCTATTCAAATAATACTTTGCTTATCTTTTTTTCCTCTGAAAGTGAATAACATCACATTTTCCCACATTATATTCCATCTGCCAATGCTTGTCCACTCACTTAACCTATTTTTATCCCTTTGCAGCCTTTGTGCATCTTCCTCTCAGCTTACTTTCCCACCAACCTTTGAATCATCAGCAAACCTGAATACATTACACATAGCTCCCTCATCAAAGTCATTGCCACATATTGTAAATAATTGAGATCTAAGCATTAATCATTGAGTTATATTAGTTTTATTATACTATATTATATTACATTAGTTATATTCTGCCAATGTAAAATTTAGGCATTTTCTCTATTCATTGTTTTCTGTCTGTGAATTTGTCTCAATCCATGCTAATATGTTATCTCCAATACCATGAGCTCTAAACTTTTGTAACTATCTCATGTCATTACTGAACATATTTTCTTAAATCCAAATATACTACACCCACTGATACAAGATGGTGGCAGAATAGGGGGACTGAGCCTGGGGCTCGTCCACTTCCATCAGCGTTTATTCTTTTTACTTTTTGCTCTTTTTTTTCTTCATTTCTTTTCTTTTAAGCCTCTGGTGGCAACAGCAGCAATGCCAGGATGAGCGAGACACAGCGTCCCGGACTGACTCCCCACCCTGGGCCGAGGCTCCAGATTCACAAATGGGCCTGGGCGCTTGAATGAAGAGGAAGGCATCTTTGGGGTATTCCATCATTCATTGGCTTTCCTGGAGCCCAGGAGCTGTTAACTGAACTGTGATGGACTTTGTCTTAATTTTACTTTTTTAATATTATTATTATGTATGACTTCTGTCATTGATGGAGGCGCTGTGGTGGGGCGACTTATAAAACTTTCCACTGTATTTTTCATGTACAAGTACACTTGACAATAAGTTTCTATTCTGTTCTATTTACTGAATGTTTCCATATCTATTCTGCTAGTTACACTTGCAAAATGTATTTGTCAAAAATTATTTCCATTCCATAAAACCATTTTAGGCCTGCCATGATCATATTATGGTATTCTAAGTTCATGGTTACCACATTCTGAATAATATTCTAATGTCAGTCACAGATTTTTCTCTCTTTTTTCTGATCAAGTTACATGTTATATTTTTATGACTGATGCAATAAACTGCTACTATTAATAACTTATTTTTGAGCATTGGATCTTAGCAGGTGACCAGAAATTTCCCATTCTAAGAATTACTTCCTCAGAAATGAATTTACTTTGCATGATGTCATAATAATGGTGGAAATGTCTGATTTTATAAACTTGATTTTTCCTGACTCTTGATGCCCAGTTATTTGGTGGCATGCAACTGCAGACATTGCTTGCCAGGAAATTGCATTTGTGAATGGTAGACCATTTTTCCAAAGGAACTGAGACACTTGTCGATGGAAAAGGTATCTAGCACAGACCTTAAAAGATATTATATTGATGAAAATAAGAATAGTGCATGTTGTGGTTAGCATGATGAGTTTCCTAGATATTTTACAAAAGTAAATATTGGTTCAATTGGTCTGATAATATATTGTATTATCAATTATGAATGAGGCAATTTAGCTCCATATAATAAACATTATCTTTGTGCATGTAATCCTTTAAACTTGGAATTATTGTTTGTTGCATCATGGCCTTCTCTTTCTAAAGTTTTTGAATAGTGATGAAACCAACAATGATCTACTTGCAAGTTGGTGAGATTTGGGATTTGGGTGTGCCACTTTTCATTATTAAGAAGTTTTATGAAATGAGGAAGAAAGACCAAGGTTAAACAGGAAATTGTGCATTAATGAAGAATATATAATTCATGACAACTACATAGCAGTTAAGGTCTGTTGGTGATAATGTCAGGGCAATTCTGGCTCAGTTCCCTACCCAGACTCATGAATGTAGAATCTTTAACCAAATTTGCCATAGGAAGATCCATATTTATTAGGCACAGCATTGCTTTGCCTCATGGAATAACCATGCCTCATGGAATACTATTTTTAGTATAATTTCCAAACATCCTTTTCCTGTGTTTTTTTTTCTATTTTCATTTGTATTGAAATATTGTGTTAGATCAGTATTTGACCCTGACCATATGAGATTTGACATTACCTATTTGTGCATTTATTAACATTCATACAAATACTCAGCATTCTTACATATTGTAACAATCATTTTAGAGTTTAATGAACATATGTCACTTTTATGTTTGTTAGGGCTGCGTCACCCATGTAAAACAAATCCTTTTACTTTAGGACAAAAGCTCTTCTTTATTTTCAATCTTTTGACTGCTTGAATCTAATATGACGAATAAATGTATAAATATTACACTCATATATTATGAACATTATGGTGTCAAATTCGGGAAATGTACTCAGTGATAATGAGGATGGCGCAAGATGAACAAGTGTGTCATACCACGACAACAGATCTTTTGGCAAGAGTAGCTACAGCAGCAAACAGTATAACTGTTCACTATTTAAGTGTTTATTCTGTGGTTTTTAAGTGCGACTTGGCACATGTACATTTAAAAATGTCATCCTTATTTAAATAATAAGCTACTAATGTTACTGAAGACATGCAACAAACTAAATTAGCCACTAAAAATTAATTTTCGGAAAACATTTTAGTCTTGTGTGTAATGGCAAAAAGATCAGAGAGGATGAGAGCAATGTTATGAAGCTTTATTATCCTGTCCTTAGTCAATTATTTTTCAGACTGGGGACCTATGACCAGTGGTGTTTCACAAGGATTGGTGCTGGGTCCACTTTTGTTTGTCATTTATATAAATGATTTGGATGAGAATATAGAAAGTTTGGTTAGTAAGTTTGCGGATGACAACAAGATTGTGGTATAGTGGACAGTGATGAAGATTATCTAAGATTGCAAAGAGATCTTGATCAATTTGGTCAATGGGCTGAAGAGTAGAAAATAGAGTTTAATTTGGATAAATGTGAGATATTACATTTTGGAAAAAACAAACAGAATCAAGACTTATACAATTAAAAGTAGCGCCTTTGTTAGTGTTATAGAACAGAGAGACCTTGGGGTTCACGTACATAATTCTTTGAAATTTGCATCACATATAGATAAGGTAGTTAAGAGGACATTTAGTATGCTTGCCTTCATTGCTCAGACTTTTGAATATAGGAGTTGGGACGTCATGTTGAGACTGTACAGAATGTTGGTGAGGTCTCTTCTGGACTACTGTATCCAATTCTAATCACCGTTATAGGAAGGATATTATTAAGCTGGAGAGGGATCAGAAGAGATTTACCAGGACATTGCCAGGAATGGAGGGTTTGAATGATAAAGAGTGACTGGATAGGCTGGGACTTTTTACACTAGAGCATAGGAGGCTGAGAGGTGACCTTATAGAAGTTTCTAAAATAATGAGGGGTATAGATCAGGTGAATGGCAGGTGTCTTTTCCCTTGGGTGGGGGATTTCAAGACTAAAGGACATATTCTTAAGGTGAGAGGGAAAAAAAATTAAAGAAGACACGAGTGACAATTTTTTTACAGAGAGTGGTTCATGTGTGGAATGAACTTCCAGAGAAAATGGTGGATGTGGGTTCAGTTACAACCTTAAAAGACATTTGGATAGATACATGAATAAGAAAGTTTTGGAGGGCAGGTGGGTGGGACTACTTTAGTTTGGGATTGTGTTTGACATGTTAAACCGAAGGTTCTGTCTCCATGCTGTATGACTCTATAAGCATCACCTCCTCACTCACTTTGAGGCCCCTGGCTGCTGTAACTAGCTGTGTCCTCCATCCATCTCAATCGCAGGATCATTGGTATTTCCAGTCTTGTCATGAATCTGTCCAATTTCCCACTCATCGGCAAGTACAGTTTTCAATCTAAAGTAGCTTCCTTCTTTTGTAGCATAAAGGGGACTCATATAAACACTGCCCAAATTTGGCCTAAAGGTCTGTTTTCCTCTGTCAGCACCTGAACTTCCACTGTTCCTGGAATAGCTTCACCCTCCCTATTGACATTGTCAGTTTCAACTCTTACACCATTCACACGATTGTGGCCAGTTACTGTTGAACCTCATCCACTATATCTTGATGCCTGTGCTGTAGACTCCTGTTGACTACATTATAAATGTAACATTAGATTTGAATACACAGAAGGCCCAATGGCAACTGTACCTTTCAAGTTACAGAGAGTGGTGAACTCGGCCCGAACAATCACAAAAGCTAACCTCCCATCTGTAGAATCCATCTGTCAGGCCCACTGTCAAGTTAAGGCCGCCAGCATTCTCAAAGATCCATCCCATCCCGGCAATGCTTTTCTGCAACCTCTACCATTGGGGAGAAGGTACAGAAGCCTGAACACATGCACCAGCCAGTTTCGACATAATTTCTACCCTACAGTTGGTAGAATACTGAATGGACTCACAAACTCTTAGCATTCACCTGTACCTGTGTTTTGGTTTTTGCCACTGTTTACCTATTATATACTTATCTATGCCTTTTAACTCTGTGATCTGTCTGTATTGCTTGCAAGACAAAGCTTTTCACTGTGCCTCGGTACAAGTGACAATAAATTCAATTCAATTCAATTCCACAGACATCAGGCCGTTACAAATAGAAAGAGAAATTAAAAATAAACAAGTAACTATCTCTCTATGTATATGGAACAAACCGTTGAGTCATACTGGGCTGAGGAATCTTTTATCTGTTTCTCCTTCCCATCAGACTTTGTTCCATCAAAGACACCTTTTTAAAGCAAGAGTCCGTTTGCCTGCTTCAGCTGCCCTGCCTCACTGTCACCACCTGCTGGTGGAAGTCCTGCTGAATGGCTCAGCTCTCTTAGTTTCTGCATCATTTTCACAACCTGTTGTTGGAGGCCCAGTTCTGTTAGCTATTTTTCTCGCTGTCCCTTCTTGCTATTCTCTGACCCTAGTTTTTCATGCTACTGTTTTCCTCTCATACCTTGTCCCTACGCTTTGATATCCCACATATTGCTACATTTGAACTCTCCACCCCCACACATTATTTGGTTTAAAACTCTCACCACTTTGTTAATTATGTAAATCTCAGGGTGATTCTGAAGGCTCAGCGAGTAAAGGTGAAGGAAGCTGCTAGACACCAATATGATCCAGAGTGAACACATCTGTAGGAAGTGTTTGCAGCTTGAGGAAATTCAGATCTGGGTTGAGGAGTTGGTATCTGAATTACTGACATTTCAGTAGCACCACATCAGGGAAGAGGAAAGTTACCCGGACACTTTGCTGCAGGTGGTGATCACACCCCTCAGACTGGGAATACAAAATTGGTCTGTGATTAGGGACAGGAGGGTGCAGCTACAGGTGAGGCAGAAATAAGGACCCAGCAAGTTAAAACTGAGTCTTGATCCCTGCTCTTGTAAGTTGTGCAGCCAAACATCTTTTGCTTCTAATTAGTTTAAAGCCCTCTCCACAGCCCTGGTTACTTGATTTGCCAGAACTCTGGTCCCTGCATTGTTGCGGTGAAGCCTATCCCTTCAGAACAGCTCCCTACTATTCCAGTCTAGATACTTATGCCCCACAAATGGGACAAATGAAATTAGATTAGATTTCCTACAGTGTGGAAACAGGCCCTTCAGCCCAACAAGTCCACACCAATCCTCCAGAGAGTAACCCACCCAGACCCATTTCCCTCTGACTAATGCACCTAACACTATGGGCAAGTTAGCATGGCTAATTCACCTAACCTGCACATCTTTGGATTATGGAAGGAAACCGGGGCACCCAGAGGAAATCCACACAGGCAGAGGGGAAATGTGCAAACTCCACACAGACAGTCGCCCGAGGCTGGAATTGAACCCAGGCCCCTAGCGCTGTGAGACAGCAGTGCTAATCACTGAGCCACCGTGCTGCCCGTTGCAGGGAGGATGAGACTTAGTACAGGAAGCCATTCAAGTTGGGAGAGAAACTTAGAGAGGGAGGAGAGAGATTCAGTAATTGTTGCCAATATTCCTACCAATGACATTGTTAGGACAAAAAAGAAGGCTTCCTGAAGACCTTTGAACAATTAGGACCTAATTAAAATGTACATCCAAGGTAACATCTAATCTATGGGTAAACTGGCATAAGGTAAATAAAGTCAATAAGTGTGTTGCTCAAAGATTGGTGTGGATGGATTGGGTTTCAGTAAATAAGGTCAAAGGAGTATAATGGCAAAATTAATGGCTCTTTCCTTTAAAATGCATAGTGGTTTAGAACAAAATAAATGAATTAACTGCATATACAGATGAATGGATATATAGCCATTAAGGAGACATGGTTACAAGGAGATCTATGTCAAGAACTAAATATTTGGAGTATATGACTTTTCAAAAAGACAGGTGGAGGAAAGGTTTTGGTGTAACATCGCTAGTATATGATGGGATAAGTACAATAGCAAGAAATTATCTTGGATTGAAAATGTTGTATCAATATGGGTGGAAGTAAGAAATAAAATAAATAAAAAGGGGAAGAAACCATTGGCAAGGGTAATCTTGAGGATATTGTAGCAGTATTGATATAGAATCATAGAATCCCAACAGTATGGAAGCTGGCCATTTGGCACACTGACGCTCCAAAGAGCATCTCACCCAGACCCACCCCCGTACCACATTGCTGTAATCCTGCATTTCCCATCACTAATCCACCTAGCCTGCAAATCCCTGGGCACTATGGGAAATCTAGCATGGCCAATCCACCCAACCTGTATATCTTTGGACTGTTGGAAGAAACCAGAGCACCAGTTGGAAACACACACAGACACAAGGAGAATGTGCCAGAGAGTAGAATTGAACCTGTGTCTCTGGCCCTGTGAGGCAGCAATGCTAACTACTGAGCCACTATGTCACACAATATGGTGAGACAGAGAATAAGTTAGGAGATAATAAGGGCATGTAACAAAGCCAATACATTAATCATGGGTGACTTTGTTTTTATGTAGATTGGGATAATCAGATTGTCAGAGGCAGCCATGACAAAGAATTCATAGACTGTATTTGGGACACTTTCCAAGAACCATATGCTGTGGATCTAACCAGGGATCAGGCTATTTTGGATCTGGTGATATGTATGAGGCAGGATTAATACAAGATGTCAGAGTAGTCAGAGTAAAAGATTCCCTGGAAATGCCAGTATAACACCTTTATCTGAAAAGGAAAGGAGGCATAAAACAAGCAATCCGGTTGGTTTAATGTGTGTTATTGAGAAAATATGCTAGAGTCTATTGGAAAGGGTGTAATAGCAGAGCGTTTAGAAATCACAATGTAGCAGAGTTAGCATGAACTTCATGAAGGAGAAATCATGCTTATCAAATTTATTAGAATTTTTGAGGAGGTAACAGGATAGATAAAGGGGAAGCAGTGGATGTTATTTATTTGGAATTTAAGAAGGCATTTGATATGGTACCATATGTTAGGCTACTTAAAAAGATAAGGGTTGAAGGTTAGGTGGTAATACATTAGCATGGATAGAGGATTGTCTAACTCATAGAAGATAGAGAGTTGGAATAACAGGATGGCAATGTGTAACTAGTAAGGTGCCACAGGGATGAGTGCTGGGGTGACAGTTATTTAAATATATGTGTTAATGACTTGGATGAAGAAAGTGAGTGTACTGAAAGCCAGGTTTGTTAGAGATGAGGAAGAATTTCTTTTCTCAGAGGGTAGTGAATCTTTACTGCAGAGGGATGTTGATGCTGTGTTATTAGGTATACTCAAGGCTGAAATGGACAGATTTTTTGATTAGTAAGAGATTCAAGTCTTTTGGGAAAATGGCATCAAAGTGAAGTTGACAGTTTTCAGGTTAACCGTGATCTTGTTGAATGATGGAACAAATTTGATGGGCTGAATGGCCTACTTTTGTTCTTATGTCAAATAGTCTAATATTGTAGTGAAAAATGTGACAAAATGGCCTATCAGCCCATGCTGTCACCTTTTAAACTATTATTTAAGAGGTTAAAAAATAGCTTTGACTCTTGGAAGAAATCTAACCTTTCATTGAATTGTCAGGCATATTGATATTGAAATGAGCACAGGCTGTTCTTTCCTTCCAAAGACTGTTTTGAGTTTGGACAGTTGTGGTCATTGTTAATGCTTTACTAAGTTTCTGGGGCTTCTGGCTTTCAGCATAATAGGTTTTCCATTTATCTGAGTGAATGACAGCTTAAAGAAATTGAAATGATAGCTTCAAGAATTTGGAATAATGGATTGGGTCCCTTAGTGGCTTCTGAACAATTGGCATTAACTTTAAATGTATTACATTTATTGAAATTTTGTTTTACATAACAAAGTGCTTTTTTTTTCTGTGCCTCGATGATGTGGAATCTTCCATAAGATGATTCTGTTAGGTGAGAGCTCTATTTTTTTCCTCAAGAAGTATGTAATATTTTCTGTGGATATTGCATGGTTCACAAGTATTGCATACAGTGCACACTAGGTGAGCAGCATGCTTTCTGAACCCCATAAACAAACACTGCAGAGATGGGGTATCACCTATTTTTAAGGTGAGTATTTTCTCTTAGTTGCTAACATTTGAGGTTCAGACTTGAGGTAGCCAACTGTACATGGTTAACTTAAGAAGCAGAAATGCCTGCACTTCAAGATTATGAAAGCTTCATTTGGCTATGAAATAGTAAGTAATAGAATTGGCGAATAAAGATATAATGGAAAAATAAAATAATGATAGGGTACTTTGAGTCTTTTGTTAAATCTGATATTGATGGGACAAATTAGTCACGATTATTGAAACATGATAAAGAAATTATGTTTGAAGAATTATCACAATAGTTGTATTTGGTAACTTGATTTACTGAAAATGGCTGTGGCGCAGCAGTGATTCTTCAACTGTTGCAACTTCCTTTCATGCTGTTTTATTTTACTAGGGGAAGTTAAGACTACTGAACACGATGAGGCATTTTAATGTGCTGACATATATTGTACAGCTCTCTTGGTTTTCATGTGTTAGGGTTACACGACAACAGTCATTTCAATTTTATGATGTGTGGATATCTCTGGAGTTCTGATGAAAGTAAGACCTAATTACAAAATTCTCAATGCTGTACATAGTAGTTGGAGGACAGTTATATTTCCTACTTTGGTGTAAAAGCTCCTCAGTAGCAAAGAAGATGGTGTCCATTTGAGATGGAAAACATCAGTGATTGGTGGTCACAAGCACTTTCAGATTATTTAAAGGGTGAAAGGCTCAGAAGAGGTTATGAAAGTTTCCAGAACAAGTAATTGGACAGAAAGCATGGAAAGGGTCAGGAATGTAATTTCAGACACAGCAGATCAGGGGCCAATTATGAGAAAGAAGGTAGTCAGTGTAGGACTGAGGGTGTTGTACTTAACTGCGCGCATTATATGAAACAAGGTAAATGAACATGTAGCTCTGATTGAAATTGGTGTGTACGATGTTATGGGCATCAGAGAGACGTGATGGTAAGGGAATCGGGGCTGGGAATTAAATATCCAAGGATATGTGTCCTAACAAAATGATAGACAAATGGGCAGAGGGTCCGGGGTTGCCTTGTTAATTAGAAGTGAAATTAAATCAATAGCAAGAAGTGATATGGGATCCAGTAGCACAGAATTGGGTAGAGTTGAGAACTGCAAAGGAAGAAGACCTTGATGGGAGTTAAGTTAGGGAGGCCTCCTAACAGAAAATATATTGGGAGATAGAAAGGCATGTAAGAGAGGCAGGATAACAATAATCATGGGGGACTTCAATATGCAGGTGAACTGGGAACATCAGGTAGCTAGCAGATCCCCAAGAAAAGGAATGTGTAGAATGTCTACGAGAATCTTTAGAAGCAACTTGTGAGAGAGTCCACTAGGGAATAAGCCAGCCTTGTTTTGGTGATGTGTAATGAGGCAGACTTGATTAGAAAGCTTGAAAGATCCCCAAGGAAGCAATGGCCACAATATGATAAAATTCACCTGCAGTTTGAAAGGGAGAAGCTTGATTTAGATGTATCAGATGCATTACGATTGAGTAAGGGTAACTACAAAGACATGAAGGAGGAACTGGCCAGACTTGACGCAAAGGAGAGTCTAGCATGGAAGATTGTAGAGTAGCAATCACGAGGGAGAAGAAACATTCTAAGGAGAAGACATCTAACCATGGGTAACTGACAAGTGAAGTCACGACAGCATAAAAGCAAAAGAAAAAGCAAAAGAATAAGCATAAAATGTGCTGAGGATTAGTAGGAAGCCAGAGGATTGGGAAGTCTTAAAGACCAGCAGAGAACCAGCTAAAAGAGCAATAAATTGGGGAGAAGATGAAATATTGAGGCTAAGCTAGCCAGTAATATAAAATAAATTGCAATAGATTTTTAAGATATACAAAAGATAAAGGTTTTTAGATATATAAAAGGTAAGATAGAGGTAAGAGTGGATATTGGATGTTGCAAAATGAGATTGATGAACTCAGAATGGGAAGCAAAGAAATGACAGCGGAGCTGAATAGTTACTTGCATCATTCTTTACAGTGGAAGATACCAGTAGCATACCAAACCTTCAAGATAGTCAGAAGCAGGAGGTCAGTCAGTGGTCATCACTAAGTAGAAGGTCCTGGGGAAGCTGAAAAGTCTGAAGGTGGATACATACCCCACCCAGAAAGACTACACCCCAGGGGTCTGAAAAAGATAGCTAAGGAGATTGTAGAGCCATTGGTGGTGACCTTTTAGGCGCACTGGAGTCAAGGAGCATCCCAGAGGAATGGAAAATGCCATTGCAACACCACTATTTATGAAGGGATGGAGACAGAAGACAGGAAACTATAGGCTGGTTAGCCTGACCTTAGTAGTTGGTAAAATTTTAGAGTCCATTATTGAGGATGAGATTGTGGAGTACTTGGAAGTGCAAGGTAAAATAGGGCTGAGTCAGCTTGGCTTTGTCAAGGGCAGACATGTAAGAAAGGCACGATTACAGTAATCATGGGGAACTTTGATATGCAGATGGACTAGGAAGATCAGATAGGTAGCAGATCCCAAAAAGAGGAATTCTTAGAATATCTACAAGAAAGTTCTTTCTTGTAGTAGAACCCAGGGGAACAGGCCATTCTGGATTTGGTGATGTGTTGAGGAAGTGGGAAGGTTGCAGAAAGACTTGGACAGGCTGAGAGTGGGCAAAGTGGTAACAGATTGAATACAGTGTGGAAAGGTGTGAGATTTTTGCACTTTGGCAGATAAAATAGAAGTGTAGACTTTTCTAAATACAGAAAGACTGCAGAAATCTGAAGCACAAAGGAACTTGTGAGTCCTACTTCAGGATTCTCTTAAGCTTAACATGCAGATTCAGTTGACAATTATGAGAGCAAATGTAATGTTAGAATTCATTTTGAGAGCGCTAAAATACAAGGGCAGAGATGTACAGCTGAAGCTTTAAGAGGCTTCAGTCAGATTGCATTTAGAATATTGTAAACATTTTGGGCCCCATATTTAAAGAAGGATGGGCTGGTGTTTGTAGGTGTCAGAAAATGATCCTAGGGATGAAGGACTTGTCATATGAGAAGTGGTTGAGGACTCTGAGTCTTTACTCGATGGAGTTTAGAAGAATGAGGAGAAATCTCTTTGAAATGCACAGAACATGAGAGGCCTGGAAAGAGTGGACTCAGAGAAAATGTTTCCTTTAGTAGGAGAGACTAAGACCGAAAAACACAACCTTGGAGGGAAGGAATGACCCCTTAGATATGAGATGAGGAGGAATTTCTTCAGCCAGAGGGTGGTGAATCTGTGGAACTCTGCTGCAAAAGGCTATGGAGGCCAATTCATGGAGTGATTTTTGACAGAGGTAGTTAGTTTCTTGATTAGTAAAGGGATCAAAGGTTATGGGATGAGGGCAGGAGAATAGAGTTGAGAAGTATGTCAGTAATGAATGAGTGGCAGAGCAACTCAATGGGCCGAATGGCCTAACTCTGTTCTTCTAATTTATGTCTAGATTAGAGTGGTGCTGGAAAAGCACAGCAGGTCAGGCAGCATCCGAAGAGCAGGAAAATCGATGTTTCGGGCAAAAGCCCTTCATCTTCTAATTTATGGACTTATAGTCTTACAGTTTATCAAATTTTTTGAGAATTCTTATAGCATTTATATTGAATTCTGCAAGTTCTAGCAATATACAAGAAATATCCAAATTAAAAATTAGTTACAAGCCAAAAATATTATCTATCCTCCACCACCCCTTCTTCAAAATAGTAATTGCAGCGAGATAGTTTCAGGTTTCCTCAAAAGGACTTTATTGATCGGTTAGAAACTTTTGATTCTTGAGGTGTAAAATCAAACTTGCAGGCCATAGTAGTTTAGTTAGAATTAGTAGTTCAATGAAGGAACTAGTGCTTAGTTTTTGAATTGGTAGTGTACATTATGAGTGACGGTTGTGGTTTTTTACCCGGAAATTGCAGAAGACTTTGAATAAGAAACTGAAGTCTAGTTTGTGTAATTTTACTGCAGCTACATTGTGGACATGGCTAGCGGTCACTAGTTGGTACAATATGATGAAGGCACTGTTTGGCAGTAAATCCAAGTTACAAGAGGCAAGTTGTTAGTTTTTGATTGTGTTAAGTAATCAGTTGTAACCTGGAGGAGAGTTATTCAGTTTTGGCTCTTGTGGTTATTTCCTTCTCACTCTTGAGAAGAATAGTTTGATCATGTGACAGGAGCTTGAAAGGTGCAGACATATCTTTCTTGAGCATTTTTGTTGTCTCTCTCTTTCTCTCTTGTTTAGCAGGAGATTCTAGAGGGTTAATGCTAATGAATTGACAGTTTTTCAGTTAAGGCCTTCCATCCTGACCAAATTACCTCAGCCTCTGCTTCATCTCATGTTCTAAGATGTGTGTAAGATGCAGCCACTCTTGAAATAATTTTTATAACTTCATTAATGATTGTGTTGGTGCAAGCCTTACCTAAGAAAGTTCTGAACTGCATTGAAGAACATGGTAATAATTTTAACCACCAGTTTGTGCTGAGTTAATTTCGCTGGGGCTACAATTACCTTCAGCACTTTTTGTTTAGAATTCCTACAGTGTGGAAACAAGCCCTTCAGCCCAACAAGTCCACACCGATCCTCCAAAGAGTCTCCCACCCAAACCCATTACTCTATACTTACCCCTGACTAGTGCACCTAACCTACACATCCCTGAACACTGTGGGCAATTTAGCATGACCAGTTCACCTAACCTGCACATCTTTGGATTGTGGGAGGAAATTGGTGCACCTGGAGGAAATCCACGCAGACACTGGGAGAATGTACAAACTCCCCACAGACAGTCACCCAAGGCTGGAATCAAACCCAGGTTCATGGTGCTGTGAGGCAGCAGTGCTAACCACTGAGCCACCACTTCTAAACTTGGAATGGTAAAACCAGTCAGGCTTTGTTCTACTAATCAGCAACTCCCGTAATGCGTGTATTGTTGACTATTTTGCCCACATTTGAGATATAAGCTGGTGTTTAACAAATGGCTGTATTTGCAACATAATTGACTGATGATGCTCAAGGAAATACAGTGCACCATGGGTTTATAGTTCCCAGTGAAGAGAAAATTGGTGAGGAGATTGAGAAATTTTCATTACAGTCTATTTTTGCAGCAATTGCTTCAATAATTCATCAAATTAGAAGTGCTAATGTTACTGCTTCACTTGTAAATTCATGGGACCACATGTTGTAGTAAACTGGTCAAAGTGAAAATAAATCCAAGTGCCTCAAGCAGCAGTTACCTTTTATTTCTTAGTTCCAGTTTAATGAGTGTATAATTAAATTAGTCTGTGAAATTAATTTATATTTGATGTCCCGCAAAACCAAGTGGAAACTGAACAGTGTGACATATGAAGCAAGCTTCTGATACTATCAACAAGCAAAGAGAAAAATATATGGAGTTGCAGGGATTGTAAAGCTAAATTAGGATCCTCCCAGGTGAGATTACATCTTAATTTTTAATGACAGTCAGGAATATAGAACCCCTAAATTGTGGAAATAGGCTGTTAAGCCCGAGTCCATACTGACCCTCCAAAGAATATCCCACCGAGACCCAGCCCCCCAACCTAAAGTCCTGCATTTCCCACAGCTAATCCACCTAGGCTACACATCCCTGGATACCATGGCCAATTTAACATGGCCATACAATTTAACCTGCACATCTTTGCACTGTGGAGGAAACTGGAGCACCCAGAGGAAACCTATGCAGAAACAGGGAGAATGTGCAAACTCCACTCAGACAGTTGCCCAAGCGTGGAATCGATCACGGGTCCCTGGCAACAGTGCTAACCACTATGCCACCCCGAATGTTAGAAAAATGTGGATTGTTTAAGTGGTGTGCAAATATCTACATTGCATATAATTTATTTTGTGACTTAATCTAGGCAAAATCAGAAATCACATGGATAGAGAAGGACTTTGTCTCCTTAAAATGTAAGGTAAGATGCAACGCTTGCTATGCACATACCCTCTTTTCCAATCAACTGCACTATTTTACCTTGTTTGGCAAAGTTTCCACTAATGGCTTTGAAATGGAAGTTTCTGGCCTTGCTTTCTTCTCTCTTGAACTATGATACAACTTCCTAAATAACTTTTGTTAACTTTGTATGTGATGTACAATACAGTAAAATATTTTTGTCCTATTAAATACTCACACTCACCAGATACACTGCATTCATCTATTTCTTAGCAAATCTGCATGAATTCTGTTTTCTAAATTGACACTTCAGCATTTCCATAATTTCAATGATCAGTAGGTTTGAAATGCATGCACTCTGCATGTCTAACACAAATAATGTTGTTGAATCTTCAGTTTACTTATAAAAATATCTGGTGACAATGCACCAAGCAGCTGAACCATTTGAATATTTTTAAAGCAGAGTTAGATTCTTCATTGTCAAGGGAGACAGGACAATGGGGTTGGAGCAATACTAGACAGCAGTGATCTTATCAAATGACAGGGCAAGCTCAAGGAGCTTGTTTGCCTTACCTCTGCTTCACACTCACATTTTTGTGTGTAAAACAGTAAAACTTAATCTAAGCTTTATTTCTGTTTATGAAAATAGTCCGAAACCTTTGATTAACTACATATAGAATTATGGGAAAGGTTGATGAGCTAGATTATGTATCCTATGAAAAGTGTTATCCAGGAATGATGAAAGCAAATTTTCATCCTCTTGAACTTATCAGCAGCTTTTAAATAGTTATAGAGTAATAGAGTCATAGAGACGTACAGCATGGAAACAGACCCTTCAATCCAACCCGTTCATGCTGACCACGTTCAGCCTTTGTCCATTGTTGTCCAGCTGAGTGGAACTGTACTTATGTGGCTCCATTCTTATCCATCTAATTATGGCTAGGAAATTATTACTGGTAGCTTGTCTCCCATACTCATGCAGTTACCTCTGGTGTCCCTCAAGGATCCATCCTTAGGCCCCTGCTATTTCTGATATACATAATATCCCTCTTTGAAATCATTCAAAAGCACCTCTTTTTCTACATTTACACTTATGGCACCCAGTTCTATCTCACACCATCTCACTTGACTCCTCCACTATGCTTTAAATTGTCCTACTGTTTATCTGACATCCAATACGGCTTGGGCAGAAATGACCTTCAATTAAATATTGAGATTACAGATGTTATCACCAATCCCTGTCTCAACCCCAGGGAAAATACCTTGTCTATTTATCCTATCCATGCCCCTTATGATTTTATAAACCTCAATAAGGTCATCCCTCAGCCGCTGACACTCCAGGAAAAACAGCCCCAGCCTATTTGGCCTCTCCAACCCTGGCAACATCCTTGCAAATCTGAACCCTTTCAAATTTCACAACATCTTTCCGATAGGAAGGAGACCAGAATTGCACGCAATATTCCAACAGTGGCCTAACCAATGTCCTGTACAGCCACAACATGACCTCGCAACTCCTCTGCTCAATATTCTGACCAATAAAGAAAAGCAAACCAAATGCTGCCTTCTTAATCCTGTCTACCTGAAACTCTACATTCAAGGAACAACGAACCTGCACTCCAAGGTCTCTTTGTTCAGCAACACTCCCCAGGACCTTGCCATTAAGTGTATAAGTCCTGTTCTGATTTGCTTTTCTAAAATGCAGCACCTTGCCTTTATCTAAATTAAACTCCATCTACCACTCTTCAGCCCATTGGCCCATCTGATCAAGATCCTGTTGTAATCTGAGATAACCTTCTTCGCTGTCCAGTACACCTCCAATTTTGGTGTCATCTGCAAACTTACTAACTATACCTTCTATGTTCACACCCAAATCATTTATATGAACGACAATCCTTGTGACACACCACTGGTCACAGTCTGAAAAGCAGCCCTCCACCACCACCCTCTTTCTTCTACCTTCAAGCCAGTTTTGTATCCAAATGGTTAGCTCTCCCTGTAATCCATGAGAGCTAACCTTGCTAACTAGTCTCCCATTAGGAACCTTGTTAAACGCCTTACTGAAATCCCTATAGATCACGTGTATCATTTTGCCCTCATCAATCGTCTTTGTTATTTCTTCAAACAACTCAAATCAAGTTTGTGAGACATGATTTCTCATTCACAAAGCCATGCTGCCTGTCCCTAATCAGTCCTTGCCTTTCCAAATACATGTAAATCCCATCTCTGAGGATTCCCTCCAACAACTTGCCCATCACCGATGTCAGGCTCACTGTTCTATGGTTTTCTGACTTTTTCTTACCACCTTTCCTAAACACTGGCACCACGTTAGCCAATCTCCAGTCTTCCGACACCTCACCTGTGACTATCGATGGTACAAGTATCTCAACAAGAGGCCCAGCAATCACTTCCCTAGCTTCCCACAGAGTTCTAGGGTACACCTGATCAGGTCCTGGGGATTTATCCACTTGTATGCATTTCAAGACATCCAGCACCTCCTCCTTTGTGATATGGGCATTTTTCAAGATGTCACCATCTATTTGCCCACATTCTATGTCTTCCATATTCTTCTCCACAGCAAACACTGATGCAAAATACTTGTTTAGTATCTCCCCCATCTCCTGCGGCTCCATACATAGACTGCCTAACTGATCTTTAAGGTACCCTATTCTCTCCCTAGTTACCCTTTTATCTTTAATGTATTTGAAGATCTGGACCCCCGGGCGGGGTCTCTCTGTTCCGTGATCAGTCAATAAAAACTCGCAGTCGGTCTGGTCCATTAAGACTTCACACTTTATTTTTTATACGGCCGGGCACAGATCGTCCAGAAACACAGAGCTTAAACACTTCTGTGTTCCTCAGAGGAGCTGCGCACATAGCTTAAAACAAAGACATTTTTATTCTTTTCTTAAAGAGAGGTACTGGACATAATTATATAGTACATTAAGACAATTACCAATCAATTAACAGAATGGTTTTATTGACACCAACTCAACCCAATGTTATATCCTGGGAACCAACTTTGTTTTCCAACACTCAAGCTATTTTTATCTCACGGACCGAGTTTTCCACCTGCACTTGAAGGTCAGTTAGGATGGCCAGTAGTGTCTTATCTAGTTTAGTTATTTCTGTGCTGTAAAGGAAGCATTGTGTGGTAATCTTTGTTGAAGCAGACTGTGGTTAGTCAATTATACAGTTTTAGCAGGGTTAAAAGCCATTTTATGCAACTTCAAACAGAACTGTTAATTTGCAGCCTACAAGCCATTTTGTCATATTATTTGCTTTGAGAAGCCATTTTATTGCCACCTGAGTTAGTAAGAGCATGTATTAAGTGGTTGGTCCTGACAATGACTGGTTACCTCAGCCTGTATTCACATTTCAGATCCTCATATTTATAAAAACCCTGTGGTTTTTCCTTAACCCTAATCTATTGGTTAAACAAGACCTCCATTTTAGAGTTCTCATCTTGGCTTTAAAAGTCACCTTGTAATTTGGCTTCTCTCCATTTTGCAACCTCCTTCAGTCCTACAATCTTCCAATATACCAGCACTCCTTAAGTTCTTATCTCTTAAGCAGTCTAAATTTTAATTGCTATCCCATTGAACTATTTTACCAAGTGCCTTTGGCTTAACTAAGTTCTGGAATTCCTTCCTTACACTATTTTGTCACCCGTTCCCCATCCATCCACCTTGCTTTCCCCCTAGACTTCTTAAAGTCTGTCGCTTTGACCAAGTTTTTGGTCACTTGCCTTGATATCTCCTTCTGTGATTTGGTATCATATTTTGTTCCACAATACTGTGAAATTCTTTGGGACATTTTATTACATTAAAGTATCACATAATTGTTATAATGTCAAAGGAGGCCTTTTGTCCCATTTGACCTATTTTTAAACCATTTCTCTTTATTTTGTGTCACTCAGCCAAAACATATAAATACAAATTGGTATTAAGTCCTTCCACCAACGCTAGCAACCACTAAATCTTACAGGCCTGTCCCTGTGCCCCCCCCCCCCCCCAACCATCCTTTTATACAGTGATTTCCAGATATCCATGACAGTCTGGGCGAAAACTCTTTTCCTCAAATCCATTCTACACCTTAAAACTGTGCCCCCGGTTATTGACCCCACTTCTAAGGGGTAAGGTTTCTTCCCATCTACCTGCCTATGCACCTAAGACATATACCTCAATCAGATCCCCTTCAATTGTCTGTGCCCTAGGGAAAACAACTCTAGCCTATCTAGAATCTGTTCATTGTTGAATTGCTTCAGTCCAGAGGCATTCTGATGAATTTCTTCTGCATTCTCTTTAGTGCAATGACATTGACCCTATAGTATAGTGACCAGAACTGTACACAATACTCCAGCAGTGACCCAACTATAGTTATATCCAGTTTCTTAAGAACTCATTTGCTGTTCTGTACAATGCCTTGACTAATAAAGGCAAGTATCCCATATGCTTTCTTAGCCATGTATCTACCTGTCCTGGATCTATGGACTTGCACATCAAGGTCCCTCCAATACTCTGTACTTCCTGGGGTCCTACCGTTCATTGTGTACTCCCTTGCCTTGTTAATCCTCCCAAACATGTATCATCTCTTTTCAGGATTAAATTCAATTTGCCACCTTCAGCCCATCAATACCATCCTGTGGTCTAAGGCTTTACTCCTTGCTATTTACCACGTCACCAATATTGGTGTTATTGACAAACTCACGGATCATATTCCTAAATTTACACAAACACAGAAAACGGGAGTAGGAGTAGGCCATTCAGCCAATTGAGCCTGCTCCGCCATTCAATATGATCATGGCTGAATTCAGTATGCTGCTTTCCCTATATTTTAGGGGAGGTGATGCATAGTGGTATTATCACTGTTAATTGAGAGGCCCAGGTAGTGGTCTGGGGACCTCTGTTCGAATCCTGCCATGCTGAATTCAATAAAAAAAATTGGAGTTTAATGATGACCATGAATCCATTGCCAATTGTTAGGAAAACACCATCTGTTTCACAAATGTCCTTAAGAGAAGGAAACTGCCATCCTTATCTTATCTGGCCTACATGTGACTCCAGACCCTCAGCAATGTGATTGGCTCTTAACTGCCCTCTGGGCAATTAGGGAAAGGCAAAAAAATGTTGGCCTAGCCAGCAACACCCTCATCCCATGAATGAATTTTTATCTAGACCATTAATAAATACAGCTAACAGTAAGGGACCCAGCACTGTTGGACCACAGGCTTCCAGTTACAAATACACCTGTCAAGAGTGTGATGGAATAATCCCCTTTTGCCTGAATTAGTGCAGCTCCAACAACACTCAAGAAGCTTGACTCCGTTCAGGATAGAGCAGCAAGCTTGATCAACAGAACATGCACAAACATTCAGTCCTTCCACCATCTATGATTGGTAGCCTGATGTTATGCAGAAATTCACCAAGGCTCTTAGACAGCATCTTCTAAACACTCACGCACTACCATATAAAAGGACATGTGCAGCTAATATATAGGTCATGACAACCTACAAATTTCCCTTCAAGCCACTCACCATCCTGGTTGGCAATATTGCTGGGTCAAAATTCTGGAACTCACTCCCTAATGGCACTGTGTGTGACCTAACAAATGGATTGCAGCAGTTCAAGAAGGAAGCTAACTACTACCTTCTCAAGTGCAACTAAATGATCGGCAATAAATATTGGTCCAACTAGCAATGCCCAAATTCCACTAATGAATTAAAAATATCCCCTAAGGTCATTGTTTCCAGTGATACCATTCATTTTAAGTTTAAGTGATAGAGCAGCTATAGTTTTTTCCCCCTATTTTGTCCTGTTTGCATCTCTCCTCCAGTGATAGTGATTCATGCTAGAGTGTAAATTCACACCCATTGACAGCTCTCCTGTACCTTGTCAGTTGGTGTTTTTCATGCATGAGGTCGGATAGTTGACATCAAGCTGGTTTGGATGCATGACATTTTGCAGCCAGGCCTGATTCTATCTACCTTGTTTATTTTCTTGTGGAAGCTGTAATGAATAATAATGTCGCTAAAGTCTTCTATTTGACCTTCTTCACTTCTACAACTTGATCATACACTAATTATTTCCTGTTCACAAACCAGGGATGAAAAATGGAACCTTCCCCTTCTGTAGAGCTCAATACACCAGATAAGTTCAGGGCAGCATGAATAGGCTGTCAAGGAAAACTGATGTCACCAGTTAAACATTGATTATTGACTTTATTTTACTCCACCTGCCCCTCATTTCTTACAAACATATCAAAAATAGGCAAGAAAAGACTAATCAAGTTCATCTAGGAACCTTACTGAACAGTGGTCCAACTGTGGGTAATGCTAGCTGTGCAACCATCTCCTTTTTCTTCTCATTCTTATTCTTAAAATTATTTAAAATAGTGCCGGCTTGTGGCAACAGTGGAAAAGCTTTTCATTGTATTTTACTGTTTTTCTCACTGTAAAATACACGTGACAATAAAAATCTTACATTCCTTTCCCTGCTCCAGTGTCATCACCAATCTTAAACCCATGCCAGCAGCTTCTGTATCCTTTCTATATTCTTCCTTGATTGCCAGTTTCATCTCATGTTTGACACCACCTTCTGCTCCTCTGATTCTCTTCACACTCAATCTTGATCATGCAACTCACTGCTGCATTTATCACCCCACACTCATTAATACTGTCAGTGGTTTCTTATCCTTAAACAACTGTTTTGGCTTTGTTCCAAATTATTGTTATAATCCACAACCACCTGATAAAGAAGCAGCACTCCAAAAGCTAGTGCTTCCAAATAAATCTGTCGGACTATAACCTGGTGTTGTATGATTTTTAGCTTTGTACACCCCAGTCCAACACCAGCACCTCCAAATCATTCATTTTAATAGTTGCTATACTTCCAACAGCTTTCAGTGAAACCTTCACACTTGTTTTTTGTTGTTTCTGAATTTGACAACTTCAAAACTATTTTTGTTAACTTCCCACTGTCTTGAACTCTTTAAACTCCAACTTGTCTGTATCTTTACACCTGTTGTGACTCTTATGAATCCTGTCTTTTGTTAATTTATCTTGACTCCTCAACTCCAAAGCCTAAAGTAAGAATCCTTCTGATTTTCTTTAAAATCTTCTATGACCTCACCATGTTTTCCCAATACTTTCAGTTAGTGTTATATTCCTTTGGTTCTCAGTTTTTAGTCTCTTGAGTATCTTCCTTTTCTGTTAACCCATTGTAGGAAACACAGATTTTGTCAGCATGATTTTTCCCTTCTAAATTTCTCCAACTCTCTACTTCGCTTCTCCTTTAAAATCTGCATAACAGCCAGCTCATGGAACAAATGTTTGATAATTCCTGCTGATTTCTTCATTCCAGGCTAGGCATCTGCTTTCTATACACCTTTGTGGAGTGCATTGGTACTTTTTTATTTGAATGGAAGTTGTATTTGGTTTGACCTTCTTCAAAAGGGTACTCTAATAATCCCTGTGGTCTATGGACTGATCTTGACTGATCACTATTCAACTTCTGAACTGAATTCTCTTCTTTTAATTCACTCTTGGGTTGTGGGTGTCACTGGTTGGATGAGCATTTATCACCCATCCCTAACTGCTCAGAACAGCAATTAAGTGTCAATCACATTGTTGTGCGTCTGGAATCACAAGTAGGCCAGATCAGGTAATGATGGCAGATCTTGTTCACGAGTGATCCAGTTGAGTTTTTATGACAATTGCCAGTGGTTACATGGTTGTCATTAGGCTATCGTTATATTCTAGATCTTTATTGAATTAAAATTTTATGATCTACCATTGTGGAATTTGAGTTCATGTCCTTAGAATAGTAGCCTGGGGATTAGTATGGGAATTACTAGTCTAGTAATATTACCATTATGGCATTGCTTCCCTATAATTCTGTGTATTTTTACTGCCTGTTTTCAGAGTTGAGAGTAAGAAATGTTGCTTCTCTGGTTTCTTTTAGTGCCAAAGTGAAGGGAAAATTGGTGAAGTTGTAGTTATTGGAAGTTTTGTTATTTAAGTCATTTGATATTGATAATTACACCCAATATGATTAACTCAGTAGGGTTGAAAATTAACTTGTTTTCTACTCTTGCAATCAGCCCATTGGAATGTGTTAGATAAGATCTAACATCAACTATTGCATCAATCTTGTCTATCATTTCAACTAATTAGAATTAGTATTATCTATTTTGACCTGAATAATGCCGCTTTGTATATTTTCAACAAACTTTTTAAACCCATCAAATCAGCTCACCTAAGATTATTTGATCATGGTTATATATTTATTTAGCAAGCACATTGCTCTTAATTGCAACTGCATCTTTTAAGAAGAGATCTGATAAGTAGTTGATTGAAATTCCCTTCCCCCATTTTTGTCAAGTTGAAAGGATGGGGAAGAGGAACTGAGGCAAAAGACTGACGTGTGGAAGGAGAAGTGAAATAAACTGCAATGAATAGAAAATGGTTGGGATTAGATTATATATAATGCAGGATTAAATTTAGCCGGCTATGTTTGGAGAATTCTCACGACAAGGAGCAAAATTTAAGATTTCTCCATAATTGCTTCCATAAGAGATATTTGGCTAACTAGCAATCTGTTCCAAACTCAATTTTAAACATTTTTAAATCTTTAGCTTGTAGCGAGAACTTCTAAACTAAAATTTTTCAAAGCTAGTAATGAATTTTTGTCTTTTTATTTTTAATTTTTTATCCTTGTTGCATGAGCCACAGGTCAACTTCTGACACATTGTTCGTGTTGTAACTAACATAAGCAAGAAGAATGTTAATCTTGAAGTAGTTTTGCAAATTGCAGCTAATGCTTAAATTGGAATAGATTAGAGAAACTGAATCGTTGTGTAATTTACGTTGTAGTGCAATTGGTGAGTAATGAAATACACCTCTGAATAGCAGTACATTGCTGCTCTTGCATTCTAGCCCCCCTGAAGTGAATGCTTACTGAACTTGCATGTTAACCTTAAGAGAATCCTGAACTAGGATTCCTAAGTCCCTTTTTTTTTCAGATTTACGAAGCTTTTCCCAGTTTAGAAATAGCCTGCACCCTTATTCTTTCTGCCATAATGTATAACCTCACACTTTCTCCCATTGTATTCCGTTGCTATTTCTTTGCCCACTCACCTATCCTATCCAAGCTCTTCTGTAGCCTCCCTGCAACCTCAGCATTATCTGTCTCTCCACCTATCCTATGTCATCTGCACTGTAGCAACAATGCCCTCAGTTCCATCATCCAGATTGTTATTGTATAACACGAATCATTATAGTTCCAACAAGGGCCCCTGCAGAACTCCACTAGTCACCGGCTGCCATCCTGAAAAAGATCTCTTTATTCCCACTCTCTGCCTTCTGTTACTCAGTCAATCCTCTATCCAGATCAATACCTTGTCTCTAACACCATGGGCTCATATTTTATTTCGCAGGCCACTTTGTTAAAGCCCTTCTGGAAACCAAATCGATCATGTCCACCGGCTTTCCTCTGTTACCACCTCAAAGAATTCTAATAGATTTGTCAGGCATGACTACCCCTTGTCGAAGACAGAGTGACTCAGCCCTATTTTACTATTATCTTCTGTGAACACTTTTATCTGGTTTAAAAGCAGAGGTTTTATAACAATCCATTATCATAGCAAATAAATATCCAGAATCTATTCTGATTTCGGCTGGACTGATTGAAGGTAAAGCACCTTCTACTTTGTATAGGTTTAGGCAAGCTCTCAACTGCAGCAGAATTATGTTTGTTTCCTGTAATAGCTATCTCTGATCTGTATCAGTGAAATTTTCATCGTGCACTAAATACTGAATAATTTTGTACTCAGTCTTACGATCAGTTGGAGCTAGTTTCCCACACAACCTCTGTAGACAGAGAGGACTTGCGTCTTATTGGTATTTGTTAGATTTGAATTCAGATATGGAATGAATTATTTGGAGAACTCATGATTTTATTCTTTCTTGTAAATTTATTTCTAAACGTGAGCATCCAAATAATCCTGGAAAATGTTGCACCCATAGATACACATGCCCTGCAAGTGTAATCCTGGTATCCCAACACATAAAATGGAATTCGGAACATCTTATGAGGACCTCAGGTTTGGGGATAATGTATGAGCATGGATCGAGGTTTGCTTAACAACAGGAAACAGAAAGTTGGAATGAATGGGTCCTTTTCAGATTTGAAAGATGTAACTAATGGCATGCCTCAGGGACCAGTGCTGAGGCCATAGTTATTTAGAAGGTGTATTGTGTACTATAGACAAATTTGTGAATGGCACAAAAATAGGTCTGAAATCAAATGGTGAGGATGACACAAAGAGTCTGCAGAGTAATATAGATAGATGTCGGATGAACCCCACACTTCTGGGGCAGCACAGTGGCTCAGTGGTTAGCACTGCTGTGTCACAGTGCCAGGTTCAATTCCAGCCTCGGGGGACTGTCTGTATGGAGTTTGTATGTTCTCCCTGTGTCTATGCGGGTTTCGTCCCACAATCCAAAAATGTTAGCTGATTTGGCAATGTTAAATCGCCCATTGTGTCCAGGGATATGTAGGTTAGCCATGAGAAATGCAGGATTACAGGGATAGGCAAGGGGGTCTGGGTCTCGGTGGGATGCTCTTTGGAGAATTGGTGTGGACTTGTTTGGCTAAATGACCTGTTTCCACATTGTATGGATCCTATTCTATTAAGTGAGTGGGCCAAAAATTGGCAGATTGAAAATAATGTGGGTAACGTGAGGCTATAGTAAATCCTCTGTATCCGCAAAATCATGAATCATGAATTCACCTATCTGTACCAAAAAATATGTAAAAACAAAAATCAGCAACCAAGGGCAAAAATCGCATATCCCCTATAACCCACTTTTAAAGTAGTTCTGCACTCACGAATCTTAGCATTCGCTGGGCCTGTCAGGAATGGAATCATTGCATGCAGATATGGAGGAATGACTATATGTGCTTTGGATGGGAGAACAGAAGAGCTGAATATTATTTAATTGGAGAAAGCTGCAGAGAGATTTAAGAATTCTTGTCTGTGAATCAGAAAAAGCTAATATCTAAGTTCAGCAGGTAATAAGGAAGACAAACAGAATGTTGTCCTTTATTTCAAAGGGAATGGAATATAAATGTAGGAAGGTTTAGTAAAACTATGCAAGAAACTAGCCAGATGACAGCTTGAAAACTATGAACAGTTTTGGGCCTTTTATCCAAGGAAAGATATAATAACATTGGAGAAAATCCAGAGAAGGTTCAGTAGACCAATAACCGGTATGGAGGATTTGTCTTATGAGGCAGAGTTAATATATAGGATGGTCTATCTTAAGAAGAAATTTTGAGTAGATTGTACTCATTAAAATATAGAAGAATGAGAGATGACCTTATTGAAACATATAAGGTTGTTAGGGAACTTGACAGGGTAGATATAAATAAGTTGTTTATCACTGTAGGACAGTCTTTGACCAGACAGCATAATCTCAGAATCAACCCTTGTCCATTTAAGGCAGGTGAGGAGGAAACTCTTAGAGTCATAGAGATATACAGCATGGAAACAGACCCTTCGGTCCAACCTGTCCACGCCGACCGGATATCCCACCCCAATCTAGTCCCACCTGCCAGCACCCGGCCCATATCCCTCCAAACCCTTCCTATTCATATACCCATCCAAATGCCTAGTAAATGTTGCAATTGTACCAGCCCCCACCACATCCTCTGGCAGCTCATTCCATACACGTACCACCCTCTGCATGAAAACGTTGCCCCTTAGGTCTCTTTTATATCTTTCCCCTCTCACCCTAAACCTATGCCCTCTAGTTCTGGACTCCCCGATCCCAGGGAAAAGACTTTGTCTATTTATCTTATTTCAGAAGACAGTGAGTTTGTGGAATAATTTGCTGTAGAGGACTGTCAAGGCTGGGTTGTTAAGTATATTCAATGCTGAGATGGACAGATTTTTAATGAATAATGGAAATCAGGGGTTATAGGGAAAAACAGGAAAGTGGAGTTGGTGGTTATCAAGTCAGCAGAGATCTCATTGAATGACAGAGTAATGGGCTGAATTTCCTACTTTTGCTCCTACATCTTTTATGATCTCATAGTTTAGAAGAGTCGCGGTGATCTTATTGAAACGGACATGATTCTGAGGGGCTTGTAAAGGTAAATGCTAAGAAAATGTTTCTACTTTGGAGGGGACAGAGTTGCAGATTGAGGGGCTACTTGTTTAAAATTGAGATGCAAAGGAGTTTCTTCTCTGAGAGTGTGGAACCTCTGAAAGTTTCTACCCCAATGTAATTTTTTTTATTCACACGTTGGACATGGACATTGATGGTTGGCCAGCATTTTGTTGCCCATCCCTAGTTACCCTTGAGAAGGTGGTGGTGAGCTGGTACCTTAAACCATTGCAGTCCGCATGCTGTATGTTGACCCACAATACCATTAGGGAGGAAATTCCAGGATTTGACCCAATGACAGTGACAGATCACTCAAAGTATTTAAAGAGGAGCTGGATAGATTTTTGAAATATTGAGGCCTGGAACAGATCAGCCATGATCTTACAAAATGGCAGAGCAGGCTTGAGAGGCTGATCAGCCAACTATTGCTCCATATCTTGTGTTTTTATGGAAAGTTCTCATCAAGACAGTTTGATTCTGATTATAAGTTTAACTTGTCTGCTTTAATATTTGAAAAAAAAATTGACACTTAACTGTCAGTCACCATTAATATGTGCATTATCCTTTTACAATGCTTCTACCAATCAAAGTTGAGAGTGTGGTGCTAGAAAAGCACAGCATCCAAGGAGCAGGATAATCGACATTTCTGGCATAAACCCTTCATCAGGAATTTCCAGCATCATACTCTCAACTCTGATCTCCAGCACGTAGTCCTCACTTTCTCCTTCTACCAATTAGAGTCCACTTGCAAACCAATCAGCTTTCTCTCTTGTTGTTTTACCATTGCATTAGTATTTCTTGTGAATTGTCCTGATGAGTGCAGGATGGAAAGCTTCGATAAAATGTCTTTTTCTACAATTTACATGTTCTGCACTACCAGACAACTATTTTGAATATTATTGCATTATTGTGCAATAATAATTTATTTATCAAAATTGTCATTCAGATTAAGATTAAAAGTTTATAAATAATCTTGTTCTTTTTCACAATGTTTGTACAAAATTTATACAATCATTCATGGTCAAGTCATTATTGTATAATGGTAGTAAATATTGTTGTCTGAGATACAGGTCTCTCTAGCTTTCTTCATGTTATGAGCGTTGAGTACATATATAATATCAAACTACATTGATATGATCTGACCTAACTGTTTGATCAGTTTTATGATCAAAGTATAAGAGAAAATTTTCAAGCTTTGGATTTAATGTAGAGAGATTCAGAATTTTGGTATAGGCAATTTGGGATTGAGATTAGACAACCTGGAGCTGTTTTGCTTCAAAGGGCTTAAAAGAGAGGAGTCTTTTTGAATTATACAAAATATGATATGTTGTGGTTTTTATAATCCATGGCACCAGTTGGAAAATATGTTAGGATACAATAATGCCAAATGACAATCATTTCATGCAAAATGTGATTAATATGGAAATATAATTCTTGCTATAAAAATATCTTCATAGTTCAGCTACATTGTGCTAATGCTATTTGGTTATGCTCATGAGTTATAGCAGTGTGCATGTTGCAGATCCTCTTCTGATTACACAAGAATAGACAAGGATGTAACCTAATAGAGAAACAAACTGAGGGATTCCAGTCCCAAAGCTCGGGACACTGCCAAAGTTGGGCTCAGCAAGAAGAAATGAGAAAGTATTGCTTCAGTGATAGCAAGCTTGGATGTCTGAACCAGAAAACAGCATGACGCATGTTGATTCTTTACACAAACTTGTTGGAAATGCTCTTGATTGTCTTGAAAACAATAACAGTATATTTAAAAAGGAAACTTTCTTGTTTTGTTTTTGCAGCTTCTGAAGGAGTGGTGCATAAATAGGAAATTTGTGGTCTTTTTTTCTGTAGCAAAAGTTCAGGCGACTCAATTTTTTTTAAAGTTGTCAGTTGCATTTACTCTCCAGTTGTGCATTGAGTCAAAGCATTTGTAAAGGCCTAAAAAGATCATATTTGGTGAAATTTAAATTCTGCTTTCTGTCTGGCTAATAGATTCTTTTGAGTCTCAGATCTTATCTAGAATTGGGTTTCAGCGCAGGCTACTTCCTTCCTGTGGTATAATTTAGTTAGATGGTTCATTTAAATATTATTTGAGGCTGTAGCATCCTCATACTGTATGTTTGTACGTATTCAGTACAATATGCAGGCCATACCAGCTGTCTAAATGGCAAAATTATGGAAAAAGAGCCAAAAAGGTTCAATCTCCGCAAGATATTTTCCATTAATCGACGTAAAAAATGCCAACCTGAAATCTGCAACTTGGACTCATCAAAATTTGTTCAGGTACTTGTATGTCTATTTGCAAGTTCATCACCATTGGCTGGATTAAAGCAAAGCTAGTGAAAAAAAATTGCTTTCTGTTTGTAACTAAAGTGATACCATTTTAAGGGACAACTTGTCCTAAGATTGTCATGTTATTAGGTGTTGTTTTAGCAAAGTGAAAGCAATGATGTTACAAAGCTAATAGTGATGCATGTTTTTACAAGGAGTACCGATTGCACAATGCATGAGTGGCAGGAGGAGCATAGATAGTATTGTGCTTGAAGACGGATTGAAGAAGTGCTGTTCAAGGGTGTTGTAAGATGTCACATAATATTGCATATGCTAAATTAGCTTTGAAATTTTAGTGATAGTTAACCCTGAAGCTTCCATGGTAAAGTGTTTTCATTGCTGGAACTTATAAGGCTCCATTGTGCACTACATTTGCTGAATAGTGTTGTGGCTAAAATATCCATTGTTTCACTGGCTTTAGTTAATTGCAGATTAATTTAGAAATTAGGGGATTTGTGTTTCTGTGTTTATCTATTTTGTGAAGAGACTTGGACAATTGACACAAAGTCAAGGGTAGGACTGGAGGAATCTTTTGTCAGAGGGAACATGAGTGTATGAGTGCCTATGATATGGGGGAAAAGATGAGAAGTTTTAACAGCAAATTTAATGCAACACTTAATGTATGCAATCTAGTTAACAATGTGAAAAATTGCCCAGGGATATCCTGTGCACAGAAAGTGGGACAATTCCTGGCCAATTACTGCCCTCAGAGAAAATGTGGACTCCAGATGTTGGAGATCAGAGTCGAGAAGTGCGGCGCTGGAAAAGCACAGAAGGTCAGGCAGGTCATCAGGATATGAAGGGCTTATGCCCAAAATGTTGACTCTGCTGCTCCTCAGTTGCTGGCTAACCTGCTGTGGTTTTCCAGCGCCATACTTTTTGACAACTACCCTATCAGTTAGTTTTTGATCATCAGCAAAGCAATAGAAGTGGTAATCAACAATGCTACCAAGCAGTGCTTCTAAAGGAATAACCTGCTACTCAATTTGAATTCTGCCAGGGCTATTCAGCTATTGACCTCCTTACAGCCTTGGCCGAAACATGGACAAAAGAGAAGAACTCCAAAGGTGAGGTGAGAGTAACTGCCTTTGCTTCCTCAGGGCAGCATTTGGCATCAAGAAGCCCTGGTAAAACTAGAATCAATGGTAATCGGGGGTATGGGCAAGATCTCCGTTGGTTTGAGTCATACATAGTACAAAGGAAGATGGCTGTGCTTGTTGATCCTGCAGGACGTAAGTGCAGGAGTTCCTCCGGGTATTGTCCTCAGCCCAAGCATCTTCAGTTACTTCATTGATGACCTTTCCTCCATCATTAGGTCAGAAGAGAGGATGTTTGATGATTGCATATATTTAGCATAATCTACTACCTCCAGATATAAAATCCCTGAAGTTCAAGTAAATGCAGCAAGACTTGGAGAACATTTGAGCTTGAATTGATAAATAGCAAGCAAGATTCACTCCACACAGTGCCAGTCAGTGACCATTTCCAACAAGGGAGAACCTAGCCAATAATTTTATCGTTATTGAATCCCCACACCAACATACTGGGGGTGACCATTGACCAGATACTGAACTGGACCAGTCAGATAAATATTGTGGCTGCAAAATTAAATATAATGGAATATCCTGCACTTGTCTGGATGTTTGCAACTCTAACAACATTTAAGAAGCCCAGCATCATCCAGGACAAAGCAACCCATTTAATTGGCACATCAATCACCACCTTCAACATTCACTTCCCTCACCACTGATGCACAGTATCATGCAAGATACTAAATAATAACTACTAAAGTTTCTTCAGCAGCACCTTCCAAACACATAACTTCTATTACCTGGAAGGTCCAGGGCAGCAGATGCATGGGAATACCACCATCTGAAGTTACTTTCCAAGTCACTTGTCATCCTGACTTGGAAATATAACACCATTCCCTCATTATCACTGGATCAAAGTCTTGGGTTCTCCCTTCCTATCAGCTCTTTGGGTGTCCCCATAATTTAAGGACTGTAATTGTTCAAGAAAACAGTTCACCAACAAGTTTTCTAGGGCAATTAGGAGTGATCAATAAATGTTGGCCGAACCAGTGACACACTGAAACCTATGTATGATATCTAAAAAGTTGTTACTTTGTTTAATAAATAATAGCTAAGTATATGATCATGTGATCATTGGCCATAGCTTAGAATAAATTTTACAGCGGTGTTTGTCCACTGGAGATTTTATTGCTTTACCTTTTTTTTTCCAAGACCGATTTCTGCTTTGAACGTTTATTCACTTGTGATGTGGATTAGGGCAAGAGCCTTTCCTCTGGGCTCCTAATCTCTATCATCAGTTCAAAGAAGACAAAATGGCAAACTGTCACGCATTGCAGCAAGCAATAAATGACCAGAGGACAGACTTAATTAACGGCAACTGGGCAAATTGTTGATGCTGGAGAGCAATTCAGCCTCCAAGCTTGAAGGGGGCAGCAGGATTCAGTGGAAAGTAAATACAATGAAAAGTATCAAAATGGAAATGTTTTATTTCAAATTTTTAAAAGTTTAATTGAAAATGTCTTTTGCAACCAGGCAAGTTGTGGTTGAGAAGTGTTGTATCATTATCATAAACCCTTTCTACTAGTTGAGCTGTGACTAGTGCTACAAAGAGGCCTGCCATTGGGAGAGCACCATCACTAGCAAAAGCTTGTAGGCTGACAGGAAAATTCCTGTCAGACCCCTTTAATTGGCCTTAATTTTATTTCAGGCCTGATGGGCTACCCACTAGGTGTGGGCTGGCTGAACTGCTGCTTTGCACCTCCAAGCCTATATCTAAAAATCTGGTATGTGGCAAGACAAAAATGGGATACCAGAACTCTTGCTGTTGATAATGTTGTTTTAGTGCTTACAATCTCTATTCTCAGGCCTGCCTCCAGCAAAGGCTAAGAGACCAGTCTTAGCTTGAGTCAGTGGTAAAATTCATATCTTGGGTAATAAAGTTACTGATTAAAGTGGACACCTAGGAGTTTAGATCTAATCCAAGTTCACAGCCAATGTCAGTGCAGACCTTAAACCACAATCCAGTTACCCCTTCATGTTAACAGATCCAGTTACCCCTTCATGTTAACAGAAACACACACACACCATTCAATGGCTGATTATCCAACTCACTACTCTGTTCCCACTTTAGTCCTGAAAACTTTAACAAATCTTTTCTGAAAATTCATTTGGCATTCTTTGAAAATAGAATCAGGACCTCCTTGTGCCCTTTCTACCAGTAATGCAGAAAGGAATTAGCTGGTCATTTTTCTACACTGTTTATTGGATGATGCTAAGCATATTAAATTTAACTAGGCAAAATATTGGCACTTTAACCCTTCCTCAGAGAAATGAAGACTGACTCAGGATTTCATTTACACCATTAAAGCCTTGTTATACCATAGAAACAGGGAAGGGAACAGAGGAGAATTCATTAAAGAGATAAATGGCCAGGAAACAATAATCACTATTAACCAATTGTGACCCAATTAATAAAATGCGCTTAGTTATTTGATATGGTAAAGTCACCACAGTCCACGGACCATTAGACTGCTCGGTCACTAGAGACAGATGACTGGTGGTAGTTTAACCTGAGGGTCATCATGCCTTAGGCGAGGGGAAACATTGAGAAATAGAGTTTTTCTTGGTAAACCCAACCTTATCCATGCTGTTGCCATCATTCTGCATTACAAACTAGTTTGCAGTCAACTGAACTAACCAAGAACCCTTATTATTGCATTTTCAAAATTATCCCTTGTTATGGTTTAATGATAACCCACATTGTCTTATATTTAGTCCGCCTCTCTGTTGAATAAGAGGACCTGAATTGTGAAGGCAGTTAAATTTCTGTTCATCAAAAGTAACCCCTGCTTGAAGTGCATGTGAACATTTGGCTAAGATTGAAACATACTGCAAAAAAAATTGAAACTATTCAATTGAATTATTCAGTTAAATTCATGTATTCAATCGTTATCAGTTGACAATCAATCAATACCCATTGCTAAAAAGTAAAGGTTCGTGGTATCCAAAGAGAAGCAACTATCGACAGAACTGTACTGTAAATGTTAGCAGGTTTGGAGGCAGTGAGGAGGCTAGAAAAAAATGACTCCATTAATTATAAAACATGAATCACAAATTAACACACATATATTAGATTATTGATTAACTCATCAATGATCATCTAGCTGAAAACTATAATTATAGCCAATGACAAGTAATTGGATGGCAGTAATCTTGGTTCAAAATACTCACCTGTGATTTCTCATATTGGGTGTAATAAGTTTTTGCCGTGTATGTGCATGTGATCTGTTCTGAAGTCTGTCTGACAGTAGACCTGTTCTTTTTTTGATTGTCAGACATCAAGGAAGGCTTAGATTGTTTTATTGGGAGATGTGAATGATTTATATTTAGAGGCAATGGCAGCAGCCTATACATTAATAGTGGATTCTATGAATCTTGAAGGGTCAAGGTGAGTGTCAAAAATGTTTGCTTGTAAACGGTTGTCCTTTAAATTATTCATTTACTTCCAAGGTGAAAGAGAACTAGACTCCTGTGGATAGCTATTAGCAATTCTACCAAGATAAGGTTGTATGATTCATTTACAATGAGGAAAGAAGCAAAGCAAATATTAGGTTACAGGCTTTCCTAAAATATTACTTAATACAGACAGTATTTTGACATTGCCTGGATCAGGAAAGAAGAAGCAAATAGAGGCAATAGAGTCTTTATAGGCAGTCTCCTTTAGGGATCTGAACAACATGGGCTGTGGCAAGATGTGTGACAGAATCAGATGAGAAATGCAACAAGGTCCACCTCAAGGCCAGATAATCTTTTATGCTTTTCACAAGTGACATGACAATGTGAGAGTATTAATGTTTGTTTAATTCCTTGTTTTTCCACAACTTGCCACATTAATTTTAAGCTTTCCACTTTAGCAAACCCGCCGAATGAGTTCGACACCAGGAAAACTCAATACGGAAACCAAATCATGAACTTGGTGAATTCACATAATGTTTGCTCTGTGAGACCTCCATGTTGCCTATGACCAAACTGCAGTCCAGGGCATGATCAGTGGACACCAGGAAACACACTCCTCCTCCATGGGTATAGTCATCAGGGATCTGCCAACACATCATGACCATCTTGGCACTTCTACTATTTACTGACAGTGTGCTCAGACTTTCATTGCAGGGTGCACCAACAATAATCTTCAGCAGAGTTACCTTGTGCAAAGGGATAGCACCTAACTTATAGAGTGGACCAGGCTGTATCTCTGGGATGCTCACATGCTCCCTTAGTATTCACTTATTTAGTGCCTACCTGCATGCTCACAGAATGCTTACCATGACTTGTTTTGCCCTGCCTTGCTAATTGGCGCAGTCACAAAAACAAGCAGCTTACCTTGCTGCTAAGCCATTCTTGGTCAAAGGGATATAAATCTTGTTCAACAATAATGTGCTCTGTCAATGTCACTCCTCTACCATTTAGCAGCAGCTTACATGACAAACACACTGCTTGTTTAGCAAGCAACAGCCATGTTTCAAAGTCTTAAAGATGCAGTCCTAACTGAAATTCACGGAGGCATCCATCAGCCGGGGGACCCAATAAGGACACCCTCCCATGCCAGTCAGGAGTGTCTACCATGTTCAGACATTTTGTCAGGATTTTCATGGTCAGGGGTCAGTGCTTCAGCAGTACAGAGTGTGGGCCATGGTCAGTCTGTTGGGCTGTGTAATGGCAAGTCTGAGGTGGGGTGTTAGGCTAACGTGGTTGGGGAGATATACAGGCACTAGTCAGAGGTCTGGGCACATCTTGTCTGGGGCTTCCTACTCATGTCAATTGAAGGAGTGGTCCATGGTCAGTCTGGCTAATCCATCCACATGGTGCAAGTGCAGCTGTTGCTGTGGGACAAAGCCTGAGCAGGTTACTCTTAGGGACTGTGTACTGCAGGCTGTGGGCAAGAGCAGAGTGTGATTGTGAATGGATGTTCAAAGAGGATTTTTAAAGAGTGCAAGACATTAAAAATGGCTTTGTGTAATGCAAGAGGTGGGGATCATCCACAAACAGGAGCACCCTGGTTTCAAGGTAGATGGGGAAGGACAATGAACAAAACACCGGCATGGCTACCTCATATGTTAGGGGCTGTGTAGGCAAATATAGACGGTTTAGTTGGGAACTTGGGGATGTGTGAAGTCTGAAGGGTTAACAGGATAGACTACTAGGAAGACAGTGTAGATGTTTGGGGGCTCACTGTTTCAAGCAAAGGCTGGAAACCACTGGCAGAGGAGCACTTAGTGTCACGTTCCATCATGATATAAATCAAAGTGTGCAGTAGGAAAGAAATTGCCTGAAAGCACATTCAGAGTGGGCTGGTATGTGCCTGGTACAGATTGATATTCTTTCTCTCCCTCCCAATACATCTTAATGCATTAGCTGCCCCCATAGCTTGGGCAGAGGGTTCTTCTTTGGCCTTGGAACCTTTTGGCACTTAAGGTTTGTTGGATGACCTCAATGGGCTTTTGTGTGTTGACATACTAGTCAGGTTAAGCGTCATCTTGCCAAAGGCAAGTTAATTTTCTTAAACATGATCTGAGGGGCAGGATGGAGGTGCATGACCTGGCCTCCTCTGCTATGACTTCAACAAAACATACAGAGAGGCCTGTGTGTGGTTCCACCTCTACTTGAGTGCCTCCTAACACTACACTGTCTTCTTGAGGCAGGGTTACCTGGACTGAGTCAAGATCTCCACTTCTCTCTGCCATTCCTTCAGTCCTGGGGCTGAAGGGTGGGCCACCAGTCTGTTCATGGAAGCAGCCTGACAATCACATGACTCGCTGCACTGGCACAACTTCTAGGCAATGAGTGCCATTGCATCACATATGCCTGTGTGCTGCTGCTACTCTACCTGTTGCATTTGGATGAAGTCCCTGATTACATCTCTTTGTTGGGCTGAGCAGATGCATGGTCTCTGACAGTTCTGCACATGCCAGCTTTCTGGGCCATATCCTTAGCCAGCTGCAGAGCTCCACTATGAGGTGCTCACCATGTTGTGTACCCGAATATGGTTTGTTTATGGTTCCTTCTGATATGTCAATATCTGGACTGCTAGGACCATGGGTGGAAACCTTGCCAAGGTTTCCTCTCAATTCTCCATACTCCAGTTCTCAAATGTAAATGCTGGTGATTCTGGGGAGGCCAAGCGTTTCTCCACAGAAGCCATGCTGGTGGAACCTACAAAACAAAAGAAAGAGAAGACATCATGGCCAAATGATTGGAAGTGATGTGAAGTTATGGGCTGTCTTCTTTAGTGAACAAAAGAGGGCAATGAGTGAGATTTTAATGTGTGGCACAGCAATTCATGTTGGTATATATAAAGGAAAGGTGGTAAGATGCACTGAGGATAGAGGAGGAAGGAGTAGTGGTATGAGAGGTTGGCAGGAGGAATGTAAAACTGAGTGAGGAAAGGTGTAGCATGTAATGGAGAGTGGCAGAGTATGAGCCTCAGTGGAAGAGGCGTGCAATGCTCAGATAGTGTGAAGTGCCAGAGAGAAGAGTGTGGCACCTATCCTGGTGGGAGTGAAGGAAGTCATTGACTTTCTTTCTACATTGCAGGGTCTTCCTCTGCATTCTGGAGAGGGCGGTGAGCTCATATCAGGCTGTCATGGTCTGGTGGCATGACTTCCTCTGCCAGTCCTCTGGGATAAGGACACCTCACCTCTGGACCCCGTCCACAAGGTTCCTTTTGAAGAATCATGGTACCAATTTCCCTTTCTCTGCCATATTCAGACTCCATCTTTGACCAAGCAGGACAGCTTCGGAATGCCAGTGGTCACCAAGGTGTACAACAGATTTTTAAAAATGGCATGGGTGCAAGGGGTGCCACTCTCTCAGCAGATATTCGCTAAATGTGAAGTTATTCCTGGAACAGAACATGGTAAGATGGGGTGAAAATCAGATGTGAGAGATGCTATAGGGGCAGTGTATGTAATTAATGAGATAGGTTTACTCAGAAAATGTAAACTCTTCAACAGACTGAAAAGATCCAATTCTGCGGTGTTAAAATAAGGCTGAAAATGTTACTCCCCTTGGTCCAGAGGGAGATTCTCCAGGATAGTAAAACCTCACTGTGAATGACTGTACTAAGGTTGCTAGTTGCCAGGCTGAATTTAAAAAAAAGGAATAAACCCTCAAAAGGAAGAGTCACTTCAGATGGATTCTGAGAAAAATTTATAGCACAAGTAAAGGAAAGTGTAAGGTATACATGTCAAGTGTGTTCTTTCGATTGGGCTAAGAATTAGTAGGTGGCTATTCCATTCTTTGGATTAAAGAATAAATTATCCCCAAAGTCAGATTTGTTTTTGATTTTTGTTGTAGTAATTGACATAACATGTGAAATATTGATGTATCATTCTATCAGCTATTTACTACAAGTTGGAATTCTTTTTAAAAAGTTATTAGTCTCAACAGGACTTATAGCAATATATAAGATATATTAATGGCCTCCATTGCCATCCAGATAAAATAGTCCTATGCGCTACAGATTCCTAATTAACAGCATTGCAGTTTTTTTTGTCACCTGTTTAAAAGTAGTCCAAAATCTTTCTCTAGACTTATGTACCTCAGCTTCTAATATTACCTTCATCCAAAAAAGATTGTACATAAATGGCAGGAGCAAGTTACTACATAAATGGCATCTCAATAACAGTTGCAAGTGTCACCAAGCTGTTAATGTAAATATGTTTTTAAATAGACAGCTCAGGAAGGAAGTGGGAAATTAAGGTACTTCTTATCAGCTATTAGCGCTGACATCATCTATCAGCACTAATAGCTTTCATATTCTTGTAATGTTGAGCTGAGGGGTGAACTGTATTAATGCAGGGTAAGATTTATTTAGTATGTGTTGTCAGAGTTCATATTTCTGATGTTAAGTGTTAACTATGAAATGTTTAAGATGGAGGGCCCTCTTAAGGATTAAGGTGAAAACTACTTTAGCATCAGATGTTAACATATCATTGACTTACATTTGTGAATTATTCAGTTCTGCAAGCAGTGTTCCTCAAGACAATTCTGTAGACCTAACAATCTTTAGTGACTTCATCAGCCCCCTTCCTTCCAACACGAGTCAGCATTGAACATTATTCAGTTCCACTCACAATTCCTCAATAATGAAGAGATCCAGGCTTGCAGAAAACCTGAATAACATTCAGGTTTTTGGTGATAAGTGGCAAATACTTAATATGTCACAAAAGTTTCCAGGCAAAAAGAGAGACTACAACTCTGCTGAATACACCACCATCAAAACTTTAACTACAAACCTAACTGGAGCAGCCACATAAGTATTGTAGACATAAGAGTAGGGGAGAAGCTGAAGATTCTAACATATAACTTACCTCCTGTACCCCTTCACTAAATACAAGGGACAAGTAAGTGTCCACTTGCTTGGATGAGTGCCAATAACATCAAGGTGGTTGGCACCAAATTAATCAGCTATTCCAGATTTTATGGGACCATTCCAATTTTGAGGTGGTTTTCCCATGTTCCCAGTTGTCATTGTTGGGACTCGGTTTGTCCCATATCTTCAATCCTTCTTTTTCGCAAATGCACAGTACACCCCCACCCTCCTTTTCTTTGCAATGACCCACATGCCAAAGTGTACCTTAATTAATTCCTTCTTGATTAATATTCATTAGTAAGCACTCACTTCATCCATCATTGGCACATGGTGGCAACAAGGTGCACTGCCAAAACTACTTGCCTAATCAAATCCTCAAATGCTAACATCAAGATAGTCTAAAATAATAGATGGATGGGAAAACCATTATCTTTAAGTTCTCTATATCACGTTATCCTGACACAGAAACCATTTGGCAATTTCTCCATATCACAGGGTCAAAATCCTGAAATGTCTTTTCTAACAACAAACTATATCTATACTGCATGAACTACAGTGATTTAGGAGGGCAGCTAGGGATAATGCCAGCAAAGCTGAAGTCCCATCTACAATTAAAGACTTTTGTATTTCTTATGTGGTGACTTGTCATTATAATTTCAACATATCATTGAATGCCACTAGTACATCTGCTTACACTGGATCAATTACAGATCTTCACAACTTCATGCCTGTAGTTATTCTTTTGTTATGCATTACAGTCAGTGCAGTTATGTGATTTTCTGAACTGTTGATGTACTCTTCACTCCTCCCCACTCACCTCAGTCTGTGAATTTTTATGATTACACAGAGCTTTTACTTCTTTTTTGCCTTCATCTATGGTTGGATTTTGTTACTCTGTATGTGACTATATACTCAGTCATAAAAACATCATCATCATGTCTGCGCACTTCTATGCCTGCTGTATCTGCTCTTTATGGAATAATGTTAAAAATAATGAGGAAATGTAAAGGATGTTTTCTGCAGGCACTTTTCACACCATAATTTTTAAATATAGTTTTGACTTTCAGACTGGAGGACTGGTTCTCAATCAGAATAGAGTATACTAGCTACTGCTAAAATAATAGAAAGTGAAACTAGACAAAAAAGGAGAAGGAAGAAATGTACTGTAAGCAGAATTAAAATGTTCAAATTGTTAAATTAATATTTGCATAATTGAGCTCCATTGATACCTGCTAAACTTTTTTTCTATAACATTAGATATTTCTATTTCTGACAGGAAAGACAAGTGCTTCTAATTTAAAACTATTTTTAACTCTTGATGCCTTCTTCTCCACAAAGTGGTGTTGCTGTTCTGTGGCAATGGGGTGAGAGTGATTGCCCTTGACAACAAGGCTACATTTGAACAAGTGTGATATCAAGAAGCACTAGGAAAATGGGAATGAATGGGAAACAGGGGAAAACTCAATGTTGATTGGGGTCACGCCTGCCACAAAGGTAGATGGTTGCAGGTGTTTGAGGTCAGTCATCTCAGCTCCAGGACATCTGTGCAGGAGTTCCCCTGAGTAATGTCTCTGGCCCAACCATCTTCAGCTTCTTTGTCAATGACTTACCTCCCTCATAACTTCAGAAGGGGGGGGATCATGGTTAATCTCAAAATGTTCACTATTTCTGACTCCTCAGATAAGGAAGCAGTCATTTGACATTGGATAAAGATCAAGGGTGGCCGATCTCTGTGGGGAGTCAGGAGGTGAGTCACTGGTTCCTGGCCTCTCACCTACTCTTATAGCAACAGTACTTACATGACTAGTCCAATTCAGTTTCTAGTCAATGGAAACCTTGAGGATGTTGTTCGTGGGGATTCAATGATGGTGTTGTCTTTAAATGCTCTATTGTTTAAGATGGTTATTGCCTGGCACTTGCATGGCCTGAACATTATTTGCCACTTGTCACCCCAAATCTGGATATTGTCCAAGATTTGCTGCATAGTACCCAAGCATCTGCTGTCTCTATCCTTCTAAGTGATAAGATAGTGAGTTTCAAAGGTGTTTTTGAAGGAACCTTGGTGAGGTACCGCAGTGCATCTTGATGATCATTGTCAAACACTTGCATGGTACAAATATAATTGTAACTTATCAGCCCAATCCTGAATAGTGTCCAGGTCTTGCTGCATATAGATACAGACTGCTTCAGTATCTGAGGAGCTGTAAGTAGTGCTGAACATTCTATAATCATCAGCAAATATCACCACTTGTGATTTTATGGTGGAGGGAGGTCTTGATGAAGCAGTTAATGGTGATTTGATCAAGGACACTACCCTGAAGAGCTCCTAGAGTGTTGTCCCTGGACTGAGATTATTTATTTCCGACAAGCACAACCATCTTCCTTTGAACTAGGCATGACTCCAACCAGCAGAGAGTTTTACCCCCGATTTTCATTGACTCCAGTTTTGCTATACTCCTTGTTGCCATATTCTGTAGATTGCTGCCTGGAGATCAAGAGCAGTCATTTGCACCTCCTTTTGAGTTCAGCTTTTTTGTCCATATTTGAACCAAAATCTTAATGATGTCAGGAACATACAAATCACAAACAGATTATTCCTTTGCAAGTGCTACTTGATGACACTGTCGGCAACCCTTTCCATCACTTTGCTGAGCATCAATGGTATGCTGCTAGAGTGGTTAATGCCCCTGTTGGATTTACCTTGCTTTTTGTGGACGGGACATACCTGGACAATTTCCCACTTAGTTGGATAGATGACAGTGTTGTAACTGTCATGCAACAGCTTGATGAGGAACTTTAGCACTGTAATTGTGCACAGGAAACAGAAGGTAACCTCACCATGATGATAGAACTTTGTCTCCACATTGACTGTTCAGATACCAATACTGTTATGGTCAGATGTATAGGTGATAGGTAGGTTAATGAGAATGAAGTCAAGTAGATTTCCTGATTTGTTGATTTCTTCACCACCTGGCCAGACACAGTCTAATAGCTAGCTCCTTTAAAGCTCACTCAGCTGAGTCAGTAATGGTGCCACCCTCAGTGAAGGATATTAATGTTCCCTCTCCCAGAGTAGTCTTATGACTTTTAGTCCTTCTTTCAAGTAGTGGTCAATATGGAGGGATTCCGATTCATCAGCTGAGGGCAGACAGTAGCTGGAGGTTTGCTTGCCCCTATTTGACCTGATGTCATGAGATTTGGGACATGGAGTCAATGTTGAAGCTTCTTGTCTCCTTCCTGAATGCATGCTATTTTGCCAACCTATGGTGGGTCTGTCCTGCTGGTGGGACAGTTGCATACTCAGGGTTAGTGATGATGGTATCTGGAACATTGTAAGCTATGACGCTGTGGTTTGACAATGTCAGGTTGTTATTTGACTAAAATGGCTATCCCAATTTTGGCACATGCCTCTAGCCTATTGTTAGGAAGAGCTTTACATGGTCACCGAGGCTATGTTTGCTTTTGTTGTTTTTGGTGGATTTGTCTTTGCTGGGTGATCCATCAGCTTCTAATATACTGAGTGGCTCAGAAGGCCATTTCAAAGGGTAATTAAGAGTCAATAATATTGTTGTGGGGTTTGGACTCATGTAAGCCAAGCAAGGCCAGAACGGCAAATTTTCTTCTGCAAAGGGCCTTATTGAACTAGATGGGTTTTTAATGACTATCAAGAATGGTAACCCAGGGTCTAACATTTGGGTAGCAATTCAAATTATACCATCTGCCATGGTGGTTTTCAAACCCCTGTACCCAGAACATTAGCCTGAGGTTTTGGATTATGAGTTCAGTGAGTTACCAGTACCCCACTGTCTACCGATCTTTGAATCCCATCAGTCAATTTAATACCTGGGATGTTTGTGAACTGAAATGCTTTTACAAAGGGACCAAAAACACTGACATAAAATAACCACAGGCATCACCTCACCCACACAGGTTGGTCAAGTTTCATGAAACTTAAATGGATTAAACAATTGGCAATATGAATTGAAATTAACATTTTACTCAAGGTCAATAAAACCATCCAGGTCATTTGATGGGAGGCATAAAATGCTGTACCTCTTGCCAACACACTGGAACAGGAATTCATTGCTGCTAGTATTACTATTTGTACCACACTGGAACTGAAATCAGATGTCAATCATCTATTGTTGCTGCTTCTCCCTCTATTTCATTCTCTGCTTCTCACGCTGCTGCCTCCATTTTCTGCTCTAAATTGTAAATTCATTTTACATCCTTTTCTACTGAACCCAATCCCATTTCATTTTGTACG
The DNA here is from genome assembly GCF_004010195.1 of Chiloscyllium plagiosum. NCBI lineage: Eukaryota > Metazoa > Chordata > Chondrichthyes > Orectolobiformes > Hemiscylliidae > Chiloscyllium > Chiloscyllium plagiosum. The sequence goes on from NC_057736.1 coordinate 15,091,741, forward strand.
TATGTTTGTTTGTGGGCTTAATAAGAAATAAATTTATTCTTTATTTTAACTCAAGAAAAGCTTGTGAAAGGTTCTCTATCAGTTATTTACCTTTTTTGCTTGGAGAAAGGTATAGCTCCATGTTAAAAAACTTCAAACCTTTGCTGCGATTGATCAGGAAGATTGAAAAGTGAGCAGTCAGCTGACTCCTCCTTGCTTCATTGTGGCACTATGAGCAAAACAGGGGAAAGTATTGGATAGCTGCAATTAGAGAAAACAGAATTCTTAAATTAAAGCCCAAGCCTGAGGCCATCAGACATTTCTATATGGTATTTATTTTTCGAACAATGTTCCTGTCAAATAATAATTTTGCTTTATTATCTGGTCCTATGTAAATGTATATTGTTCTGACCAGGTGGTTTCTTCTGTATTATGTTCAGTTCTGGTAACCAAAATACAAGGACAAAATACAGTGGTGCAGAGAGGCGTCATAAATTTGATTTCCAATATTAGGATTAAGTTATTAGGAAAAGTTAGAAAAACCTGGATTTTTGGCCCTTGAAAGGACAAAAATGATGGGAACATTACAATGTCCTATAAGGAGTGAGGTGAAAAATATTTCAAATTAAGGTGCAGTACTTGTATCCAAATTGATCAAAGGTAAACTCAACTTTAATGGCATGAATGTTATCTGAAATGTTCTTCCATCTGGAGTTGGCATTAGGTGCAGGTCTCTGGAATAATTTGAGAGACAGTTAAGAGCCATAGAAAAGCCATAATTATGTCTTGTTGTGGATTAATTCGCTCATTTATACCTAACTAAAATATAAATTGCATTTATGCAATACTTTTAAGATAGGGAAATGTCCCAATGCATTTCAAAAGAATAATAATCAGACAAAAATTGACATTTGAGCTGAAGGGAGATCAAAAGAGATAATTAAAACTGTGGTCAAAGAAGTAGATTTTAATTAGTGTTATATAGGGGGACCAAGATTTTAAGAGGCGAATTTTAGTACTTAGCTCCTTAACAGCTGAAGATATGCCTGACAGTTTCTGGGTAAAGGAGTTAGGGATGCATAAAAGGTCACAGTTGGAGATTAGCTGTAACAGAGCCAGATGAGTAGAAATGAGACAATGCAGGGACTTGAATAAAACAGTGCTCACTTTAGAGTCATAGAGTTATAGAGATGTACAGCATGGAAACACACCCTTTGGTCCAACTTGTCCATGTCGACCAGATATCCTAATGCAACCTAGTCCCACCTGCCAGCACCTGGACCATATCCCTCCAAACCCTTCCTAATCACATACCCATCCAGATGCCTTTTAAATGTTGCAATTGTGCGAGCCTCCACCACTTCCTCTGGCAGCTCATTCCATACACGTACCACCCTCTGTGTGAAAAGGTTGCCCCTTAGGTCCCTTTTATATCTTTCCCCTCTCACCCTAAACATATGCCCTCTAGTTCTGAACTCCCCCCACCCAGGGATAAGACTTTGCCTATTTATCCTATCCATGTCCCTCATGATTTTATAAACCTCTATAAGGTCATCCCTCAGCCTCCGACACTCCAGGGAAAACAGCTCCGGCCTGTTCAGCCTCTTCCCATAGTTCAAATCCTTCAACCCTGGCAACATCCTTGTAAATCTTTTCTGAACCCTTTCAAGTTTCACAACAGCTTTGCGATAGGAAGGAGACCAGAATTGCACGCAATATTCCAACAGTGGCTGAACCAATGTCCTGTACAGCCGCAACATGACCTCTCAACTCCTGTACTCAATACTCTGACCAATAAAGGAAAGCATACCAAATGCCTAAAATTGAAGGTGATGGAACTGGCAAAAGCCAATGTAGATCAGCAAGCATAATGGTGATTAGAATGTGTTTTAATAAATTGCAGCACAATCTTTCATAAATCTAAATACATGGGAGGCTGACTAGGAGAGTTTTCGAATAGTTGAGGCCAGAAGTGACAAGAAGATTGGTTCATCCAATACTAGATGTTGAACCAGCAGATAGGCAACCCAAAAGTAGTTCAGGAGTTGAAAAGTTGTTTGAAAGGTAAACCCAGAGATCATCAACATGCATGTGCAGGTGATCCAGCTGTTAGTGTCTAGTTAATGGCATTGTTACATTTGTGGTGCCTATTTGTAAGGTTAAAAAGAAACATGCAGTGACTAGTAATTGTCTGAGCACACATAAAAGTACCTGTAACTCTGAGTGGGCGATGAAAGAAATAAGTTACTGAAGTTAGTAAACCCGCTCCACAAAAGAAAAGTTATGTGTTTTGATTTCAGTCTCTCCACCGAGCTTGGCATCTGTTAGCTGTCATGACTTTGTCAGTGCATAGAGGTAAGGGAAGTATAGGTATGCTACTTTGGGACTTGAGAGTTAACAGTGCAGGGACAAGAGAGGATGTGGGGGGGATATGACTGGTTACCTTTTGGATGAAGGGACCAACGCTTTAACCAACCAGTTAAATTTGCTGAAGACACAAAGATAGATAGGAATATGAGTTATGAATGGGACATAAGGGGTCTACAAAGCGATATAGATAGATTAAGTGAGTTGGCAAGTGGGAAAGTGTGAAATTGTCCATTATGATAGAAAAAATAAAAAAGAAGCAGATTACCTAAATGCTGAGAGGTTGTCAAGCTATGAGGTGCAGAGAGACCTGGGTGTCTTAGTGCATGAATCACAGAAAGTTAATGTGCAAGTACAGGAAATATATAGGAAAGCTAATAGAATATTATGGTTTATTGTGAGGGCATTGGTGAGACCATATCTGGCATATAGATCACTATACTTATGGAAGGAAGTGTTGAAGATAGCTCAGAGAATGTTTACTAAACTAATACTTGGAATAGTAGATTGCCTTACAGGAAAAGGCTGGGCAGGCAAAGCCCATGTCATCTATAGTTTAGAAGATCCAGTGAGACACATTTGAAACATATAAGATCCTGAGGGATCTTGACTGGATGAATGTTGAAATGATCATCGGATAATTTCAAACTAGGGGTCATAGTTTAAAAATAGGGATCACCCAATTAGACCAGAGATGATGAAAGTTCTTTTATCCCCTCAATGGGTTGTGTATCTTTGGAATTCTGAAAGTGATGGATGCAGAATCTTTAAATATTGTTAAGGCAGAGGTAGATAGATGATTGATTACCCAGGAGATGAAAGATTATTGGGGATATTCAGGAATGGAGGATTGAGGTTAAAATCTGATCAGCCATAATTTTATTGAATGGCAAAGGAAGCCAAAGAGCCAAGGACCTACTCTTATTCATGTTTTCGTATGAGCCAAATGAATACATTCCCATTCAGTTCGACAAGAGAGAAAGATATTGCAGGTGGATAATTTTTTAATCCATGCCAGAGTATACAGAAAGGTTGTAGGAGTGGTAAATTAAGGATTCTGGTAATCCAAAATGGAGGACAGGAAAAGTTTCTGGCTGTAACAGGTTGCTCCTTTTTTTGAGGTATTTTAGATATTGGAGGTGATTTCTTCGAATTCCAGGAGCAGTAATTACTGTTTTATATGCTGTTGCAATTGTTTTGGAAATTTGAAAAAAAAGTGGAGAAAGACAAACAAAGGTAGCAAGCACATGGTCTGAAGGGAAAGAGAGAAAGAAATCTACACTGCTTACTGATACAGCAGTGAATCTGCGCAGTTACTGCCTTTGCTGTTTGAATTCATATATCGCTGGGTATCAGAGCGTGTCTAGGAAAACTTAACCAACAGCGAAATTCACAACTGATCTTGGAAGAACCTGTTTAGGAGAGGTCACAGCACAGAAACAGATAAGTAAATAGTTTTGATTAGATTAGATTCTGTACAGTGTAGAAGCAGGCCCGTCAGCCCAACATGTCCACACCGACCCCCCAAAGAATAACCCACCCAGACCCATTTCCCACTTACTGATGCACCTAACATTATGGGCAATTTAGCATGGCCATTTCACCTGACCTGCACATCTTTGGACTGTGGGAGGAAACCGGAGCAAACCCACACAGACACTGGGAGAATGTGCAAAGTCCTCACAGTCACCCGAGGCTGGAATCGAACCTGGTCCCTGGTGCTGTGAGGCAGCAGTGCTAACCACTGAGCCACCGTGCCACCTGAAAAGTTTTAAGTATGGTCTTGCTGTAAATCTACAATAGTGAGTAGAGTGGGTTCTTTCTTGATTATATGTTTTTTATTGGGATCTGTCTCTTGATTAAAGTTTTAAAATATAAGCCATAAATATTAAGTTAATCTGGGACAGTGTTTTGTAGAGCAATAGGACAGTGCTATTTTCTGAGATTATAGATTGGAAGGAGCAAAATGGCCTTTAGTAGACTGATATGCTCTTCTTGTTGGACGTGGGAGTTTTGGGAGATTTCAAGGGTTACTGAGGATTATATCTGCAATAAATGTCATTGGTTGCAAATCCTGTCAGATCAAATGGATCGGTTGGAGCGACAGTTAAGGTAATGAGGAATTTACAAGAGCTGTGGGTGTGATGGATGACAGTTATAGGAAGGGAGAAAAGCTGCAGATACAGGCAGGTAGATTGTTTAACTCCAAGAAAGGTAGGACAGGTAGGCGGGTAGTACAGGAGTCTTCTGTGGCTATCCCCATTTCAAATAAGTATGCTGTTTTGGAAAATGTAGGGGATGATGGACTTTCAGGGGAATGAAGCATGAACAGCCAAGTTTCTGGTATCAAGACTGGCTCTAATGTAATGAGGGGTACATCAAGTTCCAAGCAATCGATTCTGTTAGGGGACTCTCTAGTCAGGGGCACAGACAGACATTTCTGTGGCCAGCAGCGAAAAAACAGAATGGTGTGTTGTCTCCCTGGTGCCAGAATCAAGGATGTCTCAGAGAGGATGCAGAATGTTCTCAAAGGAGAGAGGGACCAGCAGGAGGTCATTGTACACATTGGTATGAACGACATAGGAAGGGAAAAGGATGAGATTCTGAAGGGAGAATATAGAAAGCTAGGTAGGAATTTTTAAAAGCGGTCCTCGAGGGGAGTAATATCTGGAATACTCCTGGTACTAAGAGCTAGTGAGGGTAGGAATAGGAGGACAGAGCAGATGAATGCGTGGCTGAGGAGCTGGTGTACGGGAGAAGGATTCACATTTTTGGATCATTGGAATCTCTTCTGGGGTAGAAGTGATCTGTACATAAGGATGGATTACACCTGAATTATAATATACTGTCAGGGAGATTTGCTCGGGTGGATTTAAACTAGTAAGGTCGTGGTGGTGGTGGTAGGGGTGGGGGGTAGGGGGAGACCCAGGACATTTTGAGGAAACAGGTCAATCTGAGATTGGTACAGTTGAGAAAAGAAGTGAGTCAAATGGTCAGGACAGGCAGGAACAAAGCAGAGACCAAGGTAGGACTGATAAATTAAACTGCATTTATTTCAATGCAAGAGGCCTAACAGGGAAGGCAGATGAACTCAGGGTATGATTAGGAACATTGGACTAGGATATCACAGCAATTACAGAAATGTGGCTTAGGGATGGACAGGACTGGCAATTTAATGTTCCAGGTTACAAATGCTATAGGAAGGATAGAAAGTGAGGCAAGAGAGGAGGGAGAGTGCTGTTTTTGATTTGGGATAGCATTACAGCTGTACTTAGGGAGGATATTCCCAGAAATACATCCAAGGAAGTTATTTGGGTGGAACTAAGAAAGAAGAAAGGGATGATTACCCGATTGGGATTTTATTATGGACGCTCTAATAGTCAGTGGGAAATTGAGAAGCAAATTTGTAAAGAGATTTCAGTTATCTGTAAGAATAATAGGGTCGTTATGGTAGGGGATTTTAACTTTCCACACATAGACTGGGACTGCCATAGTGTTAAGGGTTTAGATGGAGAGGAATTTGTTAAGTGTGTACAAGAAAATGTTCTGAGTCAGTATGTGGATGTACCTACAAGAGAAGGTGCAAAACCTGACTCACTCTTGGGAAATAAGACAGGGCAGGTGACTGAGTTGTCAGTGGGGGAGCCCTTTGGGGCCAGCAACCATAATTCTATTAGTTCTAAAATAGTGATGGAAAAGGATAGACCAGATCTAACAGTTGAAGTTCTAAATGGGAGGAAGGTTAAATTTTCAGGACTTATATACTTAATGGTAAGGTCCTAGGGAGTGTTGCTAAACAAAGAGACCTTGGAGTGCAGGTTCATAGGTCCTTGAAAGTGGAGTGGCAGGTAGATAGGATAGTGAAGAAGGTGTTTGGTATACTTTCCTTTATTGGTCAGAATATTGAGTACAGGAGTTGGGAGGTCATGTTGCGGCTATAGAGGTTTACAAAATTATGAGGGGCGTGGATAGGATAAATAGGCAAAGTCTTTTCCCTGGTGTCAGGGAGTCCAGAACTAGAGGGTATATGTTTAGGGTGAGAGGGGAAAGATATAAAAGAGACCTAAGGGGCAACTTTTTCACACAGAGGGTGGTACGTGTGTGGAATGAGCTGCCAAAGGAAGTGGTGCAATTGCAACATTTAAGAGGCATTTGGATGGGTATATGGACTAGGAAGGGTTTGGAGGGATATGGGCCGGGTGCTGGCAGGTGGGACTAGATTGGGTTGGGATATCTGGTCGGCATGGACGGGTTGGACTGAAGGGGCTTTTTCCATGCTGTACATCTCTATGACTCTAACTTTCAAAAGCTGAATGAGGGCAGATGTTTGCAGATAAATGGACAGCTTGAAAATGGGAAGCCTTCAGACATAAGATAACAAGAGTCCAGGGACAGTATATTCCTGTTAGGGTGAAAGGAAAGACTGGTTGGCATAGGGAATGTTGGATGACAAGGGAAGCTGAGGGTTTGGTTAAGGAAAAGAAGGCAGTATATGTCAGATATAGACAGGTGCGATCGAGTGAGTCCTTAGAAGAGTATAAAGGCAGTAGGACTATACCTAAGAGGGAAATCAGGAGGGCAAAAAAGGGGCAGGAGATAGCTTTGGCAAATAGGATTAAGGAGAATCCAAAGGGTTTTTACAAATACCTTAAGGACAAAAGGGTAACTAGGGAACAAAAGGGCGTCTCATGGATCAGCAAGGCATCCTTTGTGTGGAGCTGCAAGAGTTGGGGAAGATAGTAAACAAGTATTTTGCATCAATGTTTACTGTGGAGAAGAACATGGAAGATATAGAATGTGAAGAAATAAATGGTGACATGTTGAAAAATGTCCATATTACAGAGGTGCAAGTGCTGGATGTCTTGAAATGCATAAAGGTAGATAAATCCCCAGGACCTAATCAGGTGTACCCTAGAACTCTGTCGGAAGCTAGGGAAGACATTGCTTGGCCCCTTGTTGAGATATTTGTATCATCGATAGTCACAGGTGAGGTGCCAGAAGACTGGAGGTTGGCTAACATGATGCCATTATTTAAGAAAGGTGGTAATGACAAGCCAGGGAACTATACACCGGTGAGCCTGACGTCAGTGGTGGGCAAGGTGTTGGAGGGAATCCTGAGGGACAGGACTTAGATTAGATTCCCTCCAGTGTGGAAACAAGCCCTTTGGCCCAACACGTCCACACTGATCTTCCGAAGAGTAACCCCCCAGACCCATTTCCCTCTGACTAACACAATGGGCAATTTAGCATGGCCAATTCACCTGACCTGCATGACTTTGGACTGTGGGAGGAAACCAACGCAGACAGGGGGAGAATGTGTGGACTTCACACAGACAGTCGCCTGAGGCTGGAATTGAACCTGGGTCCCTCGTGCTGTGAGGCAGCAGTGCTAACCACTAAGCTACCGTGCCACCCTTTTTTACACATACTTGGAAAGACAAGGACTGATTCGGGATTATCAACATGGCTTTGTGCATGGGAAATCATGTCTCACGAACTTGAAAAAGTAACAAAGGATTGATGAGGGCAGAGCGGTAGATGTGATCTATATGTACTTTAGTAAGGCTTTTGACAAGGTTCCCCATGGGAGATTGGTTAGCAAGGTTAGATTTCATGGAATACAGGGAGAACGAGCTATTTGGATGTAGTACTGACTTAAAGGTAGAAGACAGAGGTTGGTGGTGGAGGGTTCCTTTTCAGACTGGAGGCCTGTGACCAGTGGAATGCCACAAGGATCGGTTCACTACTTGTCATCATTTATATAATTGATTTAGATATGAACATAGGAGGTATAGTTAATAAGTTTACAAATGACACCAAAATTGGAGGTGCAGTGGACAGCGAAGAAGGTTATCTTAGATTACAACAGGATCTTGATCCGTTGGGCCAATGGGCTGAGGAGTGGCAGATGGAATTTAATTTAGGTAAATGCGAGGTGCTGCATTTTGAGAAAACAAATCTTAGCCGTACTTATACACTTAATAGTAAGGTGCTAAGGAGTTTTGCTGAATAAAGAGACCTTGGAGTGCAGATTTAAAGCTCCTTGAAAGTGGAGTCGCAGGTCGATAGGATAGTGCAGAAGGCGTTTGGTATGTTTTCCTTTACTGGTCAGAGTATTGAGTACAAGAGTTGGGAGCTCATGTTGTGGCTGTACAGGACATTGGTTAGGTCACTGTTGGAATATTGCGTGCAATTCTGGTCTCCTTCCTATCGGACAGATATTGTAAAACTTGAAAGGGTTCAGAAAAGATTTACAAGGATGTTGCCAGGGTTGGAGAATTTGAGCTATAGGGAGATGCTGAACAGGCTGGGGCTGTTTTCCCTGGAGCGTCGGACCTTATAGAGGTTTACAAAATTATGAGGGGCATGAATAGGATAAATAGACAAAGTCTTTTCCCTGAAAGCTCCTTGAAAGTAGAGTCGGAGATAGGTAAGATAGTGAAGAAGGTTTTAGCATGCTTTTCTTTATTGATCAGAACATTTGATATAGGAGTTGGGAGGTCATGTTGCGGCTGTACAGGATGTTGGTTAGACCACTTGTGCAATATCCTATCGTAAAGATGTTGTGAAACTTGAAAGGGTTCACAAAAGATTTACAAGGATGTTGCCAGGGTTGAAGGATTTGAGCTATAAGGAGAGGTTGAATAGGCTGGGGCTGTTTTCCCTGGAACATTGAAGGCTGAGGGGTGACCTCATGGAGGTTTATAAAATCATGAAGTCTATGGATAGGATAATAAACAAGATCTTTTCCCTGGGGTGGAGTAGTCTATAATTAGAGGGCATAGATTTAGGGTGAGGGGGGGGGGGGAAAGATATAAAAGGGACCTAAGGGGCAACTTTTTCACTCAGAGGGTGGTGCATGTATGGAATGAGCTGCCAGAGGAAGTGGTGATGGCTGGTACAATTACAACATTTAAAAGGCACCCAGATGGATATATAAATAGGAAGGGTTTAGAGGGATATGGGCCAAATGCTGGCAAATGGGACTAGATTGGTTTGGGATATCTACTCAACATGGACGAATTGGACCAAAGGCTCTGTTTCCGTGCTGTACAACTCTATGACTCTTTGACTATATGAGTGAGATTGAATAGTACACAGTCACAAAGAAAATCATTTGTGACTTTGATTTTCACATTTCAATACTGTGGCAGGGGAAAAGCCTGATCAGAGAGATTCAGCAAGTTCTGAGAGATGGACATGTGTTTGAGATACAACAATATTGCCAGTTTTTTTAGAGAGAAAATGGATGTCAGCGATGTGGTGATGGCTTCAAGATGGAGGACCCAGGGAAATGACTTTTGAGGAATGGGTCAACGAAAATTGCTTTGAAAATGAGTTGTATAGTATTTGGCTTTGAAAAGGCATAATCAGGCATTGACTATCAATCTCTGATGCTTACCATTCTATTAAAAGTTGTTAGTCCTGCACCACTGTATCATTGGAACACATTGATGAGAGTATGCTGTTTAGTTTCTTGATCCTTATTCTCTGTTCAGTGGGATCATGGCTGATCTGCGACCATGTGCATCACTGTGACATATAAAGTTCTAAGATTTAGCTCATGGGCAGCAGAAGCCTCCTTTTGCTGTGAAGGCTCCTTTTGTTGTGAATGTGAATAGAGTGAGTTGGGAATATTTGCTTTTTAACAGGCTGATTTTGTATTTCAGGACGAAGGAAATGTAAAAGAGATCAACATCACACATCACGTGAAAGAGGGGTCAGAGAAAGCAGATCCATCTCACTTTGAGTTGTTGAAAGTACTTGGTCAGGGATCCTTTGGAAAGGTCAGTGCATCTTGTGACTTCAGCACCCTAACCTTGAGAAGGAGCTTAGAGATGTCAATGGGGAGAGATTGGAAGGGTCAGTGAGGGGGTCATGTTCCCCCTAAGGCACATTGTGGCACCTGTTGGTGATTATTCTGCTTTTTCCAGTTAACACCATCTCTAGACCTATCTTTTGGTTTCCATCAGGCTACAGATAAATCATCCAGCCCCACACCCTGCTTTGTTAAAAATTGAAGCACGTGGATTTGGACAGATTTCAATCTTTCAACTTTTTAACATCCTACCTGATCAAAACTACTATGATTTCTACATTTTTCAACAGTTGGCACGAAAGAAATATAATTTGTTTGCAGCCATTATCGATCACATCATAAATATATTCCCAATTTTGTAAATTTATGAAATCTTAAAATTCTATAGCCTGGAGCCACATGTAGGCCAGAATATGAAATGTTAATCTTGCATGAACTGCACTTAGCAATTTAATATCTTTTCCATTGATTTTTAAAAATCCTGATTGACTCAAAGAGCAAACGGCCTCCTAGATTTGTAATTTGGTTCAAAATGCTTCCTAATTCAATAGTTAAATCCTGAATGTTTCTTGAATGTTTGATAAGTATGCTATAACGTTACCTGCTCTCTAAAGAGAGCATTGTTGACTGTTTTAGAATACTGTTTTGTCTTATGGTTTTGGTTCTTAACAGCTATCATTTATATTTACAACTCTGTAATGGATGTGAATTATCTCTGGCTGTTTCCCCTGTGAAAATCATTTTGTTTTTCCATAAAATGAGCATTTTTCTAACTCTTAACCTTCTTAATTTTACTGATAACTTGAGGAGCCTTACCAAGGTTTCTACTCTTATATCTCTTGGAGTCATGAGAGTATATAAGCCTTCTTAACACCTCAAAAAACAATCTCTCGTTAAGGAACCTGAGAGAACCCCTATAGGGCCTGTGCAGAATTACTAATTAATCTCTCAGTGAGTTCCCTTGGTAACAGGTAATGGTCTGCTCTGCTAGAATTCATTACCTGAACCCTCTATAAAGCAGACCCAGGGATGGATCTGTAGACCTGTCTGTCTCGGGCTGGGACTAACCTATGTATGTCCCAAGTAGTAGCTCTGTTTCAGTGCTCAATAATAAATAATATTCCTTTTCACTTGGGCTTCCTGACTTATTATAGAATCCTTGAGTGGTCCAACAGAAGCTATAATTTATAGTTTATATATTGCATTTACAGGTGTTTCTGGTGAGAAAGATCAAAGCACCTGATGCAGGTCAGCTCTATGCTATGAAGGTTCTGAAAAAAGCAACATTGAAAGGTAGGATCTTGCTGAGCACACTAAGGAACTTTGATCATCGAAGAATTAGCAGAAGGGCTTATGCAGGTCTTTTGAGGCTGGGGAGAAAGCAATATTAATGTGTCTTGGATTTTGTATTGGGTATCTGCTATGATGTGTTTAGCCTTGTTTCAGTCACAATTTTGCTTTATTTCAGTTCGGGATCGTGTCCGGACTAAATTGGAACGAGACATCTTGGTGGATGTAAATCATCCATTCATAGTGAAGCTGCATTATGGTGAGTTTTGTTTTTAATCTCTTGGTAGGCAACAACAACAAAGTACTGGTATGATTTAGACTGAAAAAGTAATAGGCTGATAAGATCTGGTCAGCCTGTTGCACTAATAATGATTTTTGTATTTGACAAGATTGGACAACTTCTGCATTGAACAGAGTTAATCTTTGTCACTAGAGGTTCCATTTGATAAGCTGAAGCACTGTTACGGTGATTATATACACATGGGTGGTGTAAAGCTTCATATGATGGCAGGCAGACTTAAGTCAGTTCCAAAATGTCTTTTTAAACCTTTATTTATTTCTCAGGATTCAGTTTGTTTATTAAAGTTTGGAACAAATAATCCAGTAAAAGTGGATGCTGGAAATCTGAAAAAGGACAGAAAATGCTGGAAATAATTAGCAACCCTAGTGGCATCTGTGGATAAAGCATTTGTGTTTCAGCATATTTAACTTCCGCTATAATTGAGAAAAAATATCTAGATTCTAAACAAATGTACAAGTAGGGAATGTTAGAAGGGAAGAAAGAACAAAAGTGAAGGTCTATAATTGGTTGGAAGGCATGCAATAATAAATGACAAAAGGGATGGTGGTGCAAGGTGAAAGGAGATAATTCTGTTATCAGTAAATGTACAAAAGATTGGTTTAAAATTGGTCTATGTCAGAAAATGCAAATCATCACTGACAGTTGTCATTCAAAAACATGAAAAATATAAGAAGTGCAGAGGCAAGCTGAATAAAAAAGAGGAAAAGGTTATGATCTTAAATTGTTGAACTCAGTGTTGAATCTAAAAAGCTGAAAGTTGCCATGTCAAAACGTGAAGTACAAGGGGATGAGGACAGAGGAGTAGTGGGAAGTAAAATTAAAATAGCAAGTGACCAGCAGCTTCAGGTCAGGTGTGTGGATTGAGCAGTGGCAAATCATCAATTTATGTGCACTTCTTTCAATCTATTATACAATATTCACTACTTATTATGTGATTTCAACTTCATTGGCAAGACCAAATGTAGATTAGGTGACAGTTTTGCAGAACACGTTGTTTAGTTCACAGGTGCAATCTTGAATTTGTGGGATTATTTGTGATTTCAATTCTTTATCCTACTCCCAAGTAGGACAGCCATCTATATTGTTCCAATGAAGCTCAATTTAAGCTTAAATCGCACAACTTCTTCTTTTCTTCAGCTTCTTATTACAATTCTGTGAATGAACCATTGAGTTCAACAATTGCAGAGAAGAGACACTGGCCTCATTTTAGATCGTCATCAAGTCATACAATATAGAAAGAGCCCATTAGCCCGTCTATGATTACCAACAAACACTAAACTGTGCTAATCTGTAGTTGGTCCATGGCCTACTATGCCCTGGCAATTTAAGTCTTATCCAGTTGCTAGCTAAATGTTGTGAGAATACTGCCTCACCACCCTCTTAAGCAGCATGTTCCACAATTCTGTGATCCTCTGGGTGAAAACATTTTTCCTCAGATCCTCTCTAAACCACTTCCTCATCGCCTTAAATGTATGCTCGCTGGTCTTAGACAAGTCTGGCTTGGAAAAAAAGATTCTCATGATGTATCCTATCTATGCCAAGGGACCTATCATTTATTGTGTAAATCCTTCCCTTATTAGACCTCCCAAAATGGGCCACCTCACACTTATCAGGATTAAATTTCATCTGCCATTGCTCTTCTCAATTTACGAGCTAATCAATATCAGACTGCAGCCTCAGACTATCTTCCTCGCTATTAATATTCATGTCGTCTGCAGACTTACCAATTATACCTTTTACATTCACATCTAAATCATTAATATACAATACCATCAGCAAGGGTTCCAATGAAACACCACTAGTAACAAGCTTCCAATCACAAACATTTCACCATTACCTATTGTCTCCTATTTGCAAGACAGTTTTGGATCCAGATGCCAGCTTGCCTTGGATCCCATTGGGTCTTACCTTTTCGACCAGCCTTCTATTTGGGACCTAGTTAAATGAAACACATCAACTGCACTACCCTTGTCAATATATTTAGCCATCTTTTCAAAAAGCTCAACTAAATTAGTCAGATAGGATCTCCCTGCATTAAATCCATGCAGGGATTTAATCCTTGCCTTTCCAAGTATTGATTAATCTTGTCCTTCAGAATTTTTTTCCAATAATTTCCTTACCACTAGCATCAGATTAACTGGTCTGTAATTATCTGAACTGGCCCTGCTGCCCTTGAACAAAGGAACAATTAGCTATCCTCCAGTCATCTGACATTTTACCCATGATCAGCAATATATTAACTATCTCTGCTAGTGCTCCAGGAAGCTCCTGCCTTGCCATTTATAGCAGCCTGAGATTCATCTCATCAGGCCCTGGGGAGTTATGCACCTTTGTGCTTGACAAAATATCCAATACTACCACCTCCTTATTAATTTTGACATGCTCTAGAGCCTCACCATCCCGACTGAAATCTCCAGCTACAATGTCTTTTTCCTTTGTGAATATATTCAATTAAGACCTCACCCATATCCTCTGGCTCCACAAACATATTGCTCCTTTGGTCTCTAATCAGCCCCACCCTTTCCCCTGGTAATTCTCTTACTATTAACATACTTCTAAAATGCCTTGTGGTTTTCTTTAATCCTATCTCTGAAGTCCTTCTTTGTCTTCTCATTTATTTTCTAAGCACCCCCTTGCACTCTCTTTTCAGCTGAAGGACCTTTCTTCTTTTATGCTCTGTATCATAGAGTAAGAGAACTGCACAGCATGGAAACAGACCCTTCAGTCCAACTTGTCCACACTGATCAGAATCCTAAATTCAAACTTCCTTTTCTTTTTTTGTGTTCTTTTTCTGTGTGACTTCCTATTATTTATTGTGGTGGTAGCTGATAGTCGAGATTCTACATTTGACATTGACACCATTTCTAGACACACATTTCTTTCTTTACTGGATCCAATTTTGATCTTTTGCATTGCACGTTTTGCTAAACATCATTCCTTTTGCAATTTCTTCTCTCCTTCCTTCAATGCTATCATAGACCTTTCTTGTTTGTGCTTTACTGCTTCCCTTTTTCTGCTTAAAATTGTATTTGCTTAAAGTTTATTACATCTTGGAATCTTTTCCAGTTCTGATGCCATGCTTTTGGCCTGTAGGATTAACTTTGTTTCTGTTGCGACAGATGCTATTAAATCTGTTCTTTATTTCGAAGTATTACACATGGCATATAGGTGTATACTAATCAATTTAGTAGATATAACAGTCATTTAAAAAAATATTTTCCCATATGTGACTAGCTGTTAACATTCATTGGAGCATTACTAAACTATTCAAACTTTGTCACATAATTGTATCTTACTTGGGCTGTGCTGGTGTCTTATAGAAAAATGTCAAGCTGAGAATGGTTAATGCTCACACTGGATATCTCAAATGGTAGTGTGATGGGTAGTTTGACATCATCATTAGAACTACTATTTCCTCATTTCACTTTTGACTGGAGCCATTGCATCTGTATGCTGCTTTTGATAAATTGCACTTTTAAAGTGTTGTCACATGTTTCAAAGTCAAGCCTGCATGAGATGATAAGCATGTCTTTTGTTTTATTTGGCAGCTTTTCAGACTGAAGGAAAACTGTACCTTATCTTGGACTTCCTTAGAGGAGGTGATCTTTTCACCCGACTATCTAAAGAGGTCTGCTTCATCTTCCTCTGTCTCTGGTGTGATAAACTGTACAGTTAATAGCAATGCAGTGAATGTTGTGTAAAGGTGATTTGAAATGCAGAGGGAAAATACGGTTGAGAGTATGGTTTGCTCTGTATTGATGAGATCTCACCACATTACCCCTTATTTGTAAGATCATAAGATGTAAGAGCAGAATTAGACAATTCATCCCATCGATTCTGCTCCACTATTTGATCATGGCTGATATGTTTCTCAATCCCACTCAACCCCATTCTTCTCCCTGTAACTCTTGATCCCATTACCAATAAGAAACTATCTGTCTCTGTTTTAAATACACTCAAATACTTGGCTTCCACAGCCTTCTGCCGCAATGAATTTTGCAGATTCACCCATCCTCTGGTTGATGGAATTCATTCTCATCTCTGTTCTAAACAGTTGCTCCTTGACTCTGAGGCTGTGCCCTCGGGTCCTAGTCTCTCCTGCTTGTGGAATCATCTTCTCCACATCCAGTATATCCAAGTCTCTCAGTATTCTGTGAGTTTCAATGAGAACCCCCCTCATCCTTCTAAACTCCACAGAGTGCAGACTTAGAGTCCTCAGCTCCTCCTCATGTGATAAGCCCTTTGTCCCTGGGATCTTGTAAACCTCCTCTGCACCATTTTCAGTGCCAGCACATCCTTTCTTAAATATGTGGCCCAAAACTCCTCACAGTATTCCAAATGTGGTCTAACCAGAGCGTTATTTTGTTCAGCTGTACATCTCTGCTATTGTATTCTAGCCCTCTTGAAATGAAGACTAACACTGCATTTGTCTTCCTAACTGCCAACCAAACCTGTATATTAGCATGAAGAGAATACTGAACTAAGACTCCCAAGTCCCTTTGTCCATCAGATTTCTGAAACCTTTACCCATTTAGAAATAGTGTATGCCTCTAACCTCACACTTTCCCACATGGTATTCCATCTGTCACTTCTTTGCCCACTCCCCTGGCTTGTCCAAGTCCTTCTGCAGCCTCCCTGCTTCCTCACACTATCTGCCCTTCCACCTATGTTTATTTCATCTGCAAACCTGGCGACAATGACCTCAGTTCCTTCATCCAGCTTGTTAATGCATAATGTGAATAATTGTGATCCCAACACGGATCCCTGTGGAACCCCACTAAGCTGCCATCCTGAAAAAGATCTCTTTATCACTACTCTCTGCCTTCTGCTACACTGCCAGTCATTTATTCATACTTTGCCCCAACACCATGGGCTCTTATCGTAATTAGCAGCCTACTGTGTCGCACCTTGTCAAAAGCCTTCAGGAAATCCAAATAGGTCATATCCTCTGGTTCTCCTTTGTCTAACTTGCTCATTACATCCTCAAAGAATTTGAACAGATTTGACAAACATATTCTCCCTTTGATGAAGCCGTGCTGACTTAGTCCTATTTTACTATGCATTTCCAAGTACTGTGCAATCTTAGCCTTAATGAACTCTCAAATCTTACTAACGACCAAGGTCAGGCTAACCGGACTATAGTTTCCTGTCTTCTGTTTTCTCCCGTTCTTAAACAGGGTTGTTAGATTAGCCATTTTCTGGTCCATCCAGACCTTCCCTTACTCCAGTGATTCCTGAAAGATCACCACCAATGCCTCTACCATCTCCTCAGTTATCTCCTTCAGAACTAGGGTATAGTCCATCTGGTCCAAGTGATTTATCCACCTTCAGAACTTTCAGCTTCCTCACGACCCTCTCTTTAATGATGGCCATTACACTCATCTTGCTTCCTGACTCCCGTGAAGTTCTGGTATGCCGTTAGTGCCTTCCACTGTGAAAACTGATGCAAAGTACCTATTCAGTTCTCTGCCATTTCTTTGTTTCCCATTACTACTTCTCTGGCCTCATTTTCCAGCAGTCCAATGTCCATTGTTGCCTCTCTATATCTATATGTATATATCTATATATATATATATGTCTCTTTATCTATATTTTTAAAAAAGTCTTGCAATCCTTGTTTATGTTATGAGCAAGTTTACCCTCATATTTCATCTTGTCCCCCCTTATTGCTTTTTTAGTTAACCTCTGCTGGTTTCTAAAGACTTCCCACTAATCTTCACCACATTGTATGCTTTTTCTTTTGCTTTTATGATGTTCCTGATTTCCCTCATCTGCCGTGGTTGCCTTATCCCTCCCGTAGTATGATTCTAAAGGCTTCCTACTAATCATCACACTATATGCTTTTTCTTTTGCTTTTATGATGTCCCTGACTTCCCTCGTCTGCCATGGTTGCCTTATCCCTCCCACAGTATGTTTCTTCCTCCATGAGATGAATCTCTGCTGTGCCTTCCCAATTATTCCCAGAAACTCCTGACATTGTTAGTTCAATGTCTTCTCTGCTAGGGCTCCTCTTCCAATCAACTCTGGCTAGTTCCTTCCTTATGTCTTTGCAGTTACCTTTATTCAGTTGTAATACTGTTATATAAGATTCCAGCTTTCCCCTGTAAAGCTGCAGGATGAATTCAATCAACTTGTAATCTGATCCTAGGGTTTCCTTCACCTTAAGCTCTCTATCGAGTCTGACTCATTATACATCATCAAATCCAGAAATGCCTGTTCCCCAGTGGGCCTGACTACAAACTGCTTCAAAACTATTCATAGACATTCCACAAATTCCTTTTCTTGAGATCCATTGACCAGCCTTATTTTTCCAATGCACCTGCATATTGAAGTCACCCTTTTCTATCACTGATTCATTTTCTTCCCACCTGGTAGGAAGCCTGTAGATCCTGATTTATTTTCTTCTCCACATCCTGGCTACTCTGAGGAATCCTGTACTTAAGTCCCATCAGGGTTTTTTTGCCTTTGTGGTTTCTCAACTCTACCCATACAGTTTCTACAGTTTACGACTCAGTCACTTCTTCCTATCGATTTAATTTCATTTCTTACTAATAAGATAACTTCACCCCTCTGCACATCTGCCTGACCTTTTGATAGGATGTGTATCCAGCCATGGTCCCCTTATAGCCATGACTCTGTGATATGCACAACTTCATACCTGCCAATTTTAATGGATGCTATAAGCTCATTTAACTTGTTTTGTATACTGTGTGCTTTTAATTAGAATACCTTCAGTCCTGCATTGACTGCGCCCCCTTTTATTTTCAGTTGGAGCACTAAGTACCGAGGGCACTTTTTATTGCCTTTTATGCTAATTAAAACATGTTTTTTTTTTAAAATTGAATTTTAACATTGGATTGAACTCTGGAACTTGGATTAATTCTTAGTTAACTGGAAAAAATCTGCACCATAGGTTTCTTGAGTGCAGAAATAAAGAAAGCATTATGTCTGGATATCTCAGTTTCCAAAAAAGGCTGTGTTGTGACATTGAGCATACCTCATTCACCAATTCTCAAAAGATCATTAATGAAATGACCAGAATTTTAATTCTGTCCATTTTACTCTCTTCCTCTAAGGTAATGTTCACAGAAGAGGATGTTAAGATATATTTGGCAGAGTTGGCTTTAGCCTTGGACCATCTTCACAGTTTTGGAATCATCTACAGAGACCTGAAACCAGAAAAGTAGGTGGTAGATGATTAGACTGTTGCACTAGTGCTGCACACTTGGGGTATGGAAGTTTAGATTAAATTTGAAAAATATACTGTAAGAAATCTGCTGAATGTGATTGTGTTCAAAAACACTCATCTTGCTCATCCTCTAGTCAACTAAATGTAAAGAGATAGCAACTGAAGGACCCAGAATAAGTGCAAATGGGAGGTGATGGCTGAGTGGTATTATTTTCAGACTGTTAATCCAGAGACTTAGATAACATTCTGGGGACCTGGATTCAAATTCCACCATGGCAGATGATTGTCGGAAAAACCCATTTGGTTCACTAATGTGCTTTTGGGGAGGAAACTGCCATCCTTACCTGGTCTGGCCTACATGTGACTCCAGACTCACAGCAATGTGGTTGACTCTTTACTGTAGTCTCGGATATAAATGCTGCATAGCCAGCAACACCCTCATCCCGTGAATGAATTAAGAAAAAATTGAGCCCATGATTATTGAACAGAGAACAATTGACACCTGTCAGTGTATAAACTGTTCTCTATTCTCAGTTTTGTAGATCACAGTTGTCACCTGGAAGGTTTGAGTTTTTGGGAGAGGCTGAATACGCTGGGGCTGTTTTCCCATATTTGGAGGCTAAGGGGTAACCTTATAGAGGATTATAAAATCATGGGGGACATGGATACAGTGAATACCCAAGGTCTTTTTTCTACAGTGGGGGAGTCCAAAACTAGAGGGCACAGGTTAAAGATGAGAGGGGAAAGATTTAAAAAAGACAGTAACTTTTTCAAGCAGAGGGTAGAGCGAGTTGTCAGAGGAAGTGGTGGAGACAGGTACAATTATAACATTTAAAGGCATCTGGATGGGTTTATGAATAAGAAGGGTTTAGAGAGATATGGGCCAACTACTGCTAAATGGGACTAGGACAGATTGGGATGACTGATCAGCATGGATGAATTGGACCGAAGAGTCTATTTCCACTGTATGATTCTATGAATCTAAGATTTAGCCATGGGCAACAGCAGCTCATCTCCAACATAGAATCCATATTGCACGTTTTAATTTGATGCACATTTTCAAATTATTTGGTAGAAGGTTGCTTTCTATTTGTCATTTGATTTAGCGAATTTAAGTGCTTGACAGTGGCTTCCCTGAAAAGACCAACCAAAAATGGTCATTCTGGCCAAGGTAAAATGAGTAAATATACTGTGGGGTTGCGAGCTGCTATTTGGTAGATGGATGGGTTGTGTGTTAGATTTCTTGGTGCTTTCACGGTTCAGAGATGGGTTTGGAAATTAAGGTGTTTATTGATTAAATGGGATGGAGACTGGGGAGGCTGTCACACTCCTTGATAAGGCATTCATGCATCTTCTAGACCATGAGGGAATTTCAAGTTATGTTTTGACACATGCCATGACTTCATCTGGTCATTCAGTGTCTCCTACCTTGTTAGTAGGTGCATGCAGTGTGAAACTCCCCCTGACAAAGTGTTAAAATCATATTTCTGTTCTAATTACAGCATCAGCATTTCAAGTATGCCCCTTGAAATATCTCTACAGGGACTGGTATCCTGTCACCTTCATTTACATGTGAGAGTCCTTGACACTGATTCAGCTCCCCTTGAAACAGCTCTGAGTGAACAGGATGACTGAAACTACTATTTATATCTGTCAGCCAGGGCTTCCTGTTTGAACCAGATTAACAGGTCCAATCAGGGAACTCATATTCTCTGAAGCCCACCTGGCTAACCTCGTTACAATCACTACATCCCTGCCCTTCTGAATCTGAGGACAAATGCCTGTTTTTTTTTGTAGCACCTTCTGGGGTGTTTTAGCACCGGGTCAGGTTCCTTCAACTCTGCCTCTATTACAGGTAATGTGCAACGCATGGTAACTTGTCTCTTGTGCCTAGAGTGTCTCAGAAGAAATTCATTCTCTTCTTCAGGCAGCAACATTTGCAGTGTCCATCTCAAATTCCGAGGTATCTTTAACACTTGACAGAGAGGGAGAACCCACAGGTTCCGGAGCAGTTAGAAAGGCAATTGATGAGCCAGGCATGTTTTACTCCATCACTGTTTGCAAGTTTGCAGCTTTCTCATGGTCCACGACCGTTGCACCTGCCTGAACTTTATATGTCTCTGGACCTGGCCTGATGTCAGCCTGTGGTCCACGCAGGGCTCTTTCCATGGTTTTTACACCAGATTCCGTCCCCTGAAGTAAACTGTCTCTCTCACTTAGCAGAGACTTGTGTCTGGCATTGGCCTTCCTGATACTGTTTCACCCTCCTTCCTGATCCAGGAAGATCAGATGTAACTTGGTGCAGAGCCTTCTCCTCATTAGCAACTCTGCTGAAGCTATCCCTGTAGTTGCATGAGGAGTGGTCCTATAATCAAATAGGAACCAGGACAGTTTGGTATCTAGTGAAGCAGTAGGCTGTTTCTTTAAGCTTGTCTTCAAAGTTTGGACTTCTGTTTCTACCAGACCATTAGATAATGGATGGTACAGAACTGTCCTTAGATCGTTGAATACCATTCAACTTTAAGAAATCCTCAAATTCCCTCCTGGTAAATGATGACCAACACTTCCAGGTATCTGTGTATTGCAAATAATGCATGCACTTTATCTATCATTGTCTCTGTGTTTAATGAATGAACTCTATGCATATCCAGCCACTTTGAATGAGCATCCACAACGACTAAGAACGTTGAGCCCATGAAAGGACGTGCATAGTCAACATGTAACTGAGTCCAGGGTTTATCCGGCTATTCCCAAGGACATGTGTGCGTTGCTGGTGGTACTTTTTATCCTTATTGGCACTCCATGCACTGCCCCGCCAATGTGTCTGTGTCTGCTTCCAATCCTGGCGGATATACATAACTTCTTGCCAGCATCTTAGTTTGGAAACCCCTGGATGGCCTGTTGGAGTTCAGCCAGGATCTGGCAGCGATCTTTTGCTCAGGACAATCACTCTTGTTCCCCATAATAATATGCTGTCCTTTCCTGTAATTGGTATCTCCCGGTCCAAAAAAGTTTCAATTCTGGTTGCGATAGCCCTTTGGTTTCTCCCATCATCACCTGTTGTTTCAGTTTTACTAGGACCAGATCTTTCTGCGTCCAAAGTCTGATATTGTCAGCTGTGACTGGAAATGTTGTCCAGAAAATTGAAAATCATTCCAGTGACAGTACTATTCTAGGTGTATCCTCCAGCGGGATGCAGCTCAATGCATCTGTATTTGCTACTTGGCCTTCCAGATAGAGTTCCAAAATGTAATACATGTAATTAGTGTTAGAGCCCACCAAAGGATTCATCTGAAGCTATGGATGACACTGTCTTGTCCTTTTTAAGTAGACCTAGAAGGGGTTTGTTGTCTTATTATTAGTAAGTGGTGCCCATAAAGGTATTGATGGAAATTCCTGACTCCACATATGACCACCAAACCTTCCTTCTCTATCCGGATGTATTTACACTCTGCATTAGCTGAAATCCTGGATTTATATGGCATTGTGCATTCCTCTCCTTTGGGCCATTTATGAGCTAATAGTACCCTGATGCCATATGGGGAGGCATGACATGTCAGTACCAGATCTTCCTTGGGATCATAATGTACCAACAGCTTAAAGGATAATAGCTATTTCTTCACTTCCCTGAAGGCTTTGGTTTGGCTTTGTGACCATTTCTAAGGCTGACCCTTTTTAAAGAATTGATACAAAGATGCCGGGGGAAGCTAGGTTTTGTATGAACTTTCTGTAATAATTAACCAGCTCAAGTAAAGACCTAAGCTCTGGTACAGACATGGGCACCTTTGATCCTTCTCACTTTGTCTTCCTGCAGGTGCATCCAGGTCTTGTCAACTCTATAGAGCAAGTAGGTCACTTGGACTGCCTGGAACACAGACATTTCCCTTCTAAGGCAAATGTCTGCCTGGGAGAAACATCCAAGGACTATGTACTAGTTCTCTAATTGCTCCTTATTGGTCTTCCATATTATTAGCTCATCTTCTAGATTAATGGCAACCTGTGGTAGACCTTGCAAAATGTTCTCCATTGTCCCCTGAAAAATTGCACAGGCAGGTGATACCCCAAATGGCAGTCTCGTGTATTGGTACAAACCCTTATGGGTATTAACTATTAACATACTTCTGGGTATCCTCATCTAACTGCAACTGCAAGTATGCATGGCTCATGTCTAGCTTTGTGAAGAACAGTCCCCCTGTCAGTTTTGCATATAAATGCTCTTTGTGAGGGATTGGGAATTTCTCCAGCTGCAGAAACTGTCTTACCGTTCATTTGAAATCTCCACAAAGTTAATACTGACCCGTCAGGTTTCAAAACTGATACAATTAGTGCTGTCCATTCTGCAAACTGGACTAGTTTTGATGGTTCCTTTGCTTTCTGCCATCTGATTTCACCCTCTACTTTTGCCTGTATGGCATATGGCAGTGGGTGAATCATGCAGAATCATGGAATTGCTTCCTGGTCAACAAAAATGGTGGCCTTGACTCCTTTGATAGTCCCTATAGCTTCATGAAAAGCTTCTGGTATTTAATTAGGACTTCACTCAAGCAACCATTTTCTCATCAAAAAATGTTGAGGCAATCTAAGTGAATCTTTCACGACCAATTTCGCCCCATCAGGTGTGGGCCCGAGCCTTTTACTATAATTAGTGGAAACTGAACCAGCTTCTTCTTAAAAAAGATCAGAACCAAAGTTGTACCTTTAATCTGTAAGATTCCTGGTTTAGGTTTTCAGTCTAGCCGAGGTCTTGCGCAAATCTTTGAGTTGGACGCCAGAGCGAATTTTGTTAAAGACTGGTTCTGTGATCACTGAAATGACCGTTCCGATATCTATCTCCATTCGAACCATGTAACCATTTAACCCGAAGTTTATTTTGATTGGTTCTGATTTGAATGTTGCTCAGCAATTTCGTTGTTCCAAACTAGGTGCAGATGTGCACTCTCCTGGATATTGGCCTATGATTCTCTTACCCAATTTAGATCTACTGGTACTCCTTTGCTGACTTGAGTCCATATACTGGCAGCAACTGCAATGGCTTGCTGGTTCAGATCATGAAGAACATTTTTAACTGTTTGGCTGGAGCTTGTCTTTGTTTTGGGGTTCTGCTGTAGGCTAACCTAGAATCCCTCAGTTCAGGATATGTTCTGAGTTAGGCTATGCAATTGCATTCACTCAAGTGGTGAACCACAAGCTCAGTCAGCCGGGCAAAGGTGTCCACTTCTGTTGGAATACCCTGCATTCACGTGCTTCACTTGCCACATTTTCCATTGATAAAACCAGTTGTAATGCCTGTTTGAAGTCCAGCTGGGCATGCTTTTGCATGGTTACGTCAGTAATTCAACTCTTGTCGCCACTGAAGTAATTCCATAGGGCCCGGTATCCCATCACCCATTTTTGACCTCAGGTGAAGTTTATTATGGTTGTACTAAATGAGGCCTCTGTGATCGATAACTGAGATTAGGAACTGTACACTATTGTGATAGGGAATAGGGATAACCCCGGGAATTACAGGCCAGTTAGTCTTACTTCGGTGGTAGGCAAAGTAATGGAAAGGGTACTGAGGGATAGGATTTATGAGTATCTGGAAAGAAACTGCTTGATTAGGGACAGCCAGCACGGATTTGTGAAGGGTAGGTCTTGCCTTACAAGTCTTATTGAATTCTTCGAGGAGGTGACCAAGCATGTGGATGAGGGTAGAGCAGTGGATGTAGTGTACATGGATTTTAGTAAGGCATTTGATAAGGTTCCCCATGGTAGGCTTATGCGGAAAGTTAGGAGGCATGGGATAGAGGGAAATTTGGCCAATTGGATAGAAAACTGGCTAACCGGTCGAAGTCAGAGAGTGATTGTAGATGGTAAATATTCAGCCTGGAGCCCAGTTACAAGTGGAGTTCCGCAGGGATCAGTTCTGGGTCTTCTGCTATTTGTAATTTTTATTAATGACTTAGATGAGGGAGTCGAAGGGTGGGTCAGTAAATTTGCAGA
>NC_057736.1:15116814-15158007 GCF_004010195.1 Chiloscyllium plagiosum
CTGTACAGGACTTTGGTTAGGTCACATTTGGAGTACTGTGTGCAGTTCTGGTCGCCTCACTATAGGAAAGATGTGGAAGCTTTGCGGAGGGTGCAGAGAAGATTTACCAGGATGTTGCCTGGAATGGAGAATAGGTCGTACGAGGATAGGTTGAGAGTGCTAGGCCTTTTCTCATTGGAACGGTGAAGGATGAGGGGTGACTTGATAGAGGTTTTTAAGATGATCAGAGGAATAGATAGAGTAGACGGTCAGAAACTTTTTCCCCGGGTACAAGAGAGTGTTACAAGGGGACATAAATTTACGGTGAAGGGTGGAAGGTATAGGGGAGATGTCAGGGGTGGGTTCTTTACCCAGAGAGTGGTGGGGGCATGGAATGCACTGCCTGTGGGAGTGGTAGAGTCAGAATCTTTGGTGACCTTTAAGCAGCAATTGGATAGGTATATGGATGGGTGCTTAAGCTAGGACAAATGTTCGGCACAACATCGTGGGCCGAAGGGCCTGTTCTGTGCTGTATTGATCTATGTTCTATGTTCTATGTTTGAACCTTTACCCACTTCCACTCCAAATAAGCTATCAATTAAATCTTGGTTTGTGTGCTTCAAGCATCACAGCTGAGTGAATCGACATACAGGCCAAAGCATCTTCACTAATGGTAGCAGTTTGTGGTCATTTGGATTTTCACAAGCTGTCTTCATTTGCTTGGAGAACTAGGAAGTAGTAATCCAGACTCCAGCAAGGCTTTACGATGAGCTGTTTCCTTTGCGACATTGTGGTTTAACCATCTCAGTCGTTCCTGGGCATTCTGTAAGATGTTGTTCACAAGCACCACTCTCCGCCGGGCATTCAGCAACGTTTTAACATATGGGTCCAGGTCAAGTGACACTTTCTGGTCTTCATTAATCCTATACAATTCTGCTGAGAGATTGTCGATTTGTTCCCGAAGACCTAGGTGACTCTCCCTCACTCCCTGAACCTGATGATCCACCTCCTTCACGGTGGGTCTCAGCAGCTCCAGGAGACCTCCCGACAGGAGGCTTCTCCTTGACACCGAACCACTACTACCCACCTCGGGCATCGCCATCACCCGCAATGCCCGCCGGGCTACACTCCTGGTCTTATCTGTCAGCCAAGCCTCCCTGTTTGGTTATTCTATGAGGTCCTTCTGGCTGACCTCATTACAATCACTACACCCCTGACTACCCACATCAAGATTCTCTGCTGTCTTGAAGGTCACTGGAAATGAAGTGGCACTGATTCCCTAAACTATATCCTTCATATAAAAATTATCATTTTCTGCAACATTAGACTGCTACTGTGATATTATCTTTTCCCTAACTTTTAACTTTATTTATTTCCCTTTCTCAGTATTCTACTGGATGAAGAAGGGCACATTAAGTTAACTGGTGAGTGACAAAAAAACAGGATACCCAATGATTTATCACTCAAACTGCTAGAAGTAGATTGCTAATTCTCCACCAAATGTTGCAAACACTACATTTTCTAACTTTGTTTTCAACTTTCTCTTGCTGTATTACACAGTGTTCTACAGTATCTTTATTCGGCAAACACCTAACCTGTGTGTCATGTGCTTTCTGTCTTCATGCTGTACAACAGACTTTTGTCTTTTGGATGAGGCTTTAAACCAATGCCATATTTGCGTTCTCAAATTGAAATGAATGATTCTCACGGCACTATTTTATGAAAGAGTAATGGAGCTCTCACCTGAATGCTCCTCCATCAAGCTCCTCCTTCAGCACTTTCCACATTTGTCACCTCTACCCCCTGGAATACAAGGGCAACAAATGCATGAGAACACCATCCCCTGCAGGTTCCCATCCAAGCCACACACCATTCTGGCTTGAAAATATATCACCATTCCAAAAGGCATATAAAATAGGAGCAGGAATGGGACATATGAGCCTGCTCTGCTATTCAGTGTGATCATTGCTAATGATTCAAATCAGTACTCTGTTCCCACATTCTACCCATGCCATTTAGCCCTAAAAATTATATCTAACTCCTTGAAAACATTCAATGCTTTGACCTCAACCTCTTTCTGTAGAAGAGCCTTCCACATTCCTTCACTGTTGCAAAATCTCAAAACTTCCTTCCTAATTGTATTGTGGGTGTCTCTAAAGTCTAAGGACTTGCGCAATTCAAGAAGGCAGCTCCCCACCACCTTCTTCAGTGTACTTAAGGATAGATAATAGTTTCTTGTCAGGAACCCTTCCATCCCACAGGTGAATATAAAAACAAAATTTCCCTCACAGCCATGCCTCCCTTATTTATGCAATATTCAGCCCTTTACAATGTGTCATAATCTTTGGTTCTCTGATTCTGAACTGTAATCTGTTTACCTCCTTCTTAGCACCACTCTCAAACTCCTTCATTGCTTTTCCTTTAAAAGAAAGTTGTTCTGTACTATTGTTGGTTGTGATTTGTTTTTAAATTAAAGCTGATTAGTAGTGACGGTGTTGAAGTGAACTGTTGACTGTAGTAAGTGTGATTAAATTTGGTTGTACTACTCTTTTTTTAAGACTTTGGACTGAGCAAGGAAGCTGTTGACCATGAGAAGAAGGCCTATTCATTTTGTGGAACTGTTGAGTATATGGCTCCTGAGGTGGTTAATCGACGTGGCCATACACTTAGTGCTGACTGGTGGTCTTATGGTGTTTTAATGGTATGTATGTTTATTTAGTGCCATTGCTTACTGCTGTGTAATTTTACACTCTCAGCCCTCCCCGCTTTCCTTAAATTATATTTCAATCTAATATCTACAAGTCGCAAGGACACTTTAACTAAATGGTGATGAAGTTTATCTTTGGCAACTTAGTACATCACTCAAATATTACCAGGAGACCTGTGACATAAGGTGAAATTGAGAAAGTGGCATCTCAAATCCATTTCTATCACTTGAATTCCACTAGTGCTTAATGCAATTCTCAAGTTTCCAAACTTGGTTTCTTTTGGTGAACATGAAGGCTGCTCAATATTTATACATGTTGTTTTTGTGAAGTGTGTACTTTTTTTTTGTTATGTGGAGTTTAATGTTTAACTTCTGATCTTGTTTGAAATGTTTCTGTTTGTCCCCTGTTTCTTGGCAGTTTGAGATGTTGACTGGTTCCCTGCCATTCCAAGGGAAGGATAGAAAAGAGACGATGACACTCATTTTAAAGTAAGACAATTGTCTGGCTTAATGTTGGTGGTATCGCTGTAATTTAGCTTGCTGCTGTTACATGTTCTACAATGATAAATTGTTAAGGTAGATCTAGTGAGGAAAGAACTAATCTGTTAATAAGAAATATTCTCTTCATTCAAGTCAACTATTGAACCCTTTAATGCATAGGACAAGATGAACCATCGAGTTTCTTCTGCCTAATCCAAGAATTGAATATAAATTCTCTGCTTCTTGTACCCTTCTACTTGTTTGTGTCAGCATCACAGACCAATACCCATATTCTGCTAACATTTCCGAATGTGGTTAACAGTGTGATAATGACCAAATAATCTATTTATTGGGATGTTGTTTACGGATAGATTTTAGCCAGGACAGTGGAGAAATATTTCCTTTACTCTTCTTCAACTAGTGCCATCAGACCTTTTATATCCAAGCAAGCAGAAGGGACCTTAGTTTAACATTTCAACTGAAAGATTATCACTCTGACAGACCAGTCCTCCCCCAATCCTGCATTACAAAGTCAGTCCCAATTTTCTTGTGCATAAGCACTACTGAGGGACTTCAACCCAAAGCCTTGTGATTAAGAGGCCAGAGTACTGCCTACTGAACCACAACGGACCCTCAATCCTTCATACCTAGATTTCACATTGCTGCTTTAACAAAGTAAAACAGCTTATTTCAGAATTACCAAGTTGAACTATCTCCTATGCCAATCTGTTTTAGACATTCAAAAAAGATAAAGCAAGCTCTATATGATCCAGTATGATTTCTGACTTTGGGCAATTAAATTATTGAGTGATCATAATTGAAATATCAGCATAGTGTTTTCAAGTGGCATCTTTGATTTTTGTTGTGTGCCATTAGTGTATGTTAAATAGCTCAGTGACACCTGCTTACACAAATCTGTTTTATACATTGGCCTTCTCAAAAATTATTGTAGCATGAAAATTCCATTAGTGATCCTAGATTGTTATTGTTCATGTCAAAGTAAAGCATTATCTAGAACAGAAAACTATAAAGTTAGAAGTTCTTTAATTAATTCATTGATGCATTAAGTACAAATTCTGTTATGTTTGGATTTTTCATGGTTATTATGGAGGAAAGTCTCTGGAAGGTTCAGATGTATATAGTATTTAACTGTATGCAAATTCTTTTTCTAGGGCTAAATTGGGAATGCCTCAATTCTTGAGTCCTGAAGCCCAAAGTTTGTTACGAGCACTTTTCAAGAGAAATCCTGCCAACAGACTAGGTAACCATTGGACTGGACTTGGCTGATTGGGCTACTGAACAGATGCTGATCACAGATGAGTTTAAATCTGATGTTGAACACAAATTCTCTTGTTTCTCTGCTATTAAGTGGCATTTGCTTGGCAATAATCAGCTGATTAACACTAAATTTGGGTTCCTCCCAGGCCTCTCAGCTCCTGACCTCTTTACAGCCTACAATGTCCACTCCAAGTTCCACACTACCCTGATTCAGAACGATATTGCCAATCCCTTCACTGTAACAATTAGGACTCAGCAATATTGTAAATGCTGGTCCAGCCAGTGACATCCATATTGAATGAACAAATTCATGAAATTTAAACATTCAGTGAATTTGAGTGATCTCATACAATAAACTCAGAATGTTAGTATATTCAGAAACAGAAAGCAGTGACAAAGGCAAATGTTAAGTTTTCTTTTGCAAATGAACTGGAGCACAGAAATATAAAGTCTGTTTACAATTGTGAAGTTTTGATCTCCTTACCTGAGGATGGATATAGTTGACTTGAAAGTAGTTCAAGTGAGATAAAACTTGCCTCCTTTTGTATTCTAATTTTCTTTGAGAGGCAAGCGTTTTGACCTTTTTGATTACTGTGGACCAGTTATGTTTATTTGGTTACCCTAAAATCTTCTCTTGTCCACAATTCCAAATTTCTTGGCATTAAAAATAACCATTATATCTTTTTTGGATTTAAAGTGATTAAAGTCATGCTTCCCAAATTGGACTCCATATACCACATTTTACCCACTTGATTAAGTTGCCTATATTCTTTTCCAACATTTGTCCCTGTCTAGACAACTTCTATGTTCCTTCTATTTCAGTTCATCTGAAAGCCTCAATATATAACTCTATTCCTTCACACAATTTGTATTTATGCAGCACTATTAACAAAGTAAAGTGCCCAAAACTACTACTAAAATTGAACAAAATGTGACTCTGGGCCATTTTAGACATTTGAACAGATGACCAAAAACACGATCAAAGTGATATGTTTTAAGGATCATTAAAAAATGAAAGAGAGTCAAATAAATTTAGGGAAGCAATTCCAGAGTTTAGAATCTTGACAGCTGAAGGACCGGCTAACAATACTCGAACAATTCAGCCATTGAATGTGGTGGAAGAAGGCAGTAATTCTTCAATTAAAAGTAAATGAGGTAGATTTAATTCTGGTAAAGTTTTGGAGTGTATTATATGCAGCGATTGAGAAATGATATATATGGTAAGTTTTGTGTGCCTGGCAAGAACCATAAATGCGTAATTTCCAAAGCAAGGGGTTGGAGGTGCATGTTAGACAGATTTAAGGTGAGTTGAACATGAGGAAGGAAAACTGTGAGGGTGCTAGTTGCCTCCACTTGATAACAGGAACCCCAGGAAGAAGTTCCTCTTTCACTAGTTAGCAGTACACTCAAGAATAATACTTGAAACAAAAGTGGAAACTTTAATCATGTGTGGTGAGATGAGGCCCATAAGCGTATATTATTTGCTCTCTTAAGGACCTTAATTGAGCCATCAGCAACCAATTCATTTGATGGCCCTCCTATTTGCAGGGAGCCCTAAAATCAGACCAATGTTTTGGGTGGATAATATTGAGTTTGTTAGATTATGATCGATGAAGGACCATGAACCTGAAATATTGGAGCATTAAAGAAGTGTACTGACAGTTGACCATTATAACTTTACATGTTTTTGTTTTTAGGAGCTGGCGTGGATGGTGTAGAGGAAATCAAGCGTCAACCATTCTTCACAAACATAGATTGGAATGTAAGTGCCAATACTTAATGGTGAAATTCAGACAAAATCTCTTCTATAATTTCTGAAGCCATTGATTGGACATGGAAAAATAAAATTGCTAGTTTTTCCAGTTCAGGGATTCTTTTTAACTCACTTATAGGATCTGGGTATGGCTAGCTGGATCAGGATTTATTGCCCACCTCACCTTTGGGTGGTACGGTGACTCAGTGGTTAGCACTGCTGCCTCACAGGGTCCCAGGTTTGATTCCAGCTCAGGTGACTGTCTGTGTGGAATATGCACATTCTCCCTGTGTCTGCATGGGTTTCCTCCAGGTGCTCCAGTTTCCTCCCACAGTCCAAAGATGTACAGGTCAGGTGAATTGGCCATGCTAAATTGACCATAGTGTTAGGTGCATTAGTCAAAGGGAAGTAAATCTGGGTTGGTTACTCTTCGGAGGGTCGGTGTGGACTTGTTGGGCCGAAGGGCCAGTTTCTACATTATAGGGAATCTAATCTAATCAGTTGCTTCTAAAGAGATGGTGATGAGCGTCCTTCTTAAACTATTACAATCTAATTTTGCAATAAAGGCACCTGAAGTGCACAGCCAAGTGAAATGCTCTATTTGAGGGCTACCCTATTATTTTCTACAGCACAATATGTATGTAATCTTGAAACGATCACTTCAGAACGATACTTTTAATTACTTCATAAAATGAGTGTATGTGAGATGACCAAAATGTGTTGACAATGCCTTATTTCGTTTGAGTAGGTATTGATGAACTGCTGTCTTGCGCTGTTCTTGTCCATCTAGTGCAGGTATACCCGTATCACTGATGAGGATTCTGATCCAGCAACAGTGAAGAGAAATCAATATAGTTCATTGTCATAATGGTATGTGGCTTTGAGGGGTCTTTGCAGATAACGGTGTTCTCTAGCATGTGTTATATGATCTTTCTAGGTGTTAGCATTTGTGGGTTTGAAAGGGACTGTTAACACTGAGCCAGTGATGGAGGAACGAATATATAAGGTGGTGGATGGAGTGACAAATCAAGTGGGTTGATTTGTCCTTGATGCTGTTGAACTTCCTGAGTGGTTTTGGAGTTGCATTGATTTCAGACAAGTGGAGAACATTCAATCACACTCCTCACTTATGTTTTATAATAGTGGACAGGCTTGGGGAGTTGAGAGGTGACCCACTCTTGTAGCTACTATACTTGTACGGCTGGTCCACTTAACAATCTGATCACTGGCAACCCCGGATGCTGATGGAGGGGTACTCGGTAATGATGATACTTATAAATGTCATGGGGAGATGGTTTGATTCTCTCATTGAAGATGACCATTGCCTGGTTCTTGTGTAACATGAAGTTTAATTGCTACTTACCAGCCAAATCCTGCCTATCCAAGTCTGATTGCATATGAACACTAACTGGGACAGTATCTGAGGAGTAAAAGTCAAAATTGCTGGAATTAAAAAAACCTGGCAGGTTTGGCAGCATTTGTGAAGAGAAACCAGAATTACCGTTTTGGGTCCAATGACCTTTACTCAGAAGAAACATGGCTCAGGGATGGTCAGGACTGGGAGCTTAATGTTTCAGGGTCTAGATGCTATAGGAAGGATAGA
The DNA here is from genome assembly GCF_004010195.1 of Chiloscyllium plagiosum. NCBI lineage: Eukaryota > Metazoa > Chordata > Chondrichthyes > Orectolobiformes > Hemiscylliidae > Chiloscyllium > Chiloscyllium plagiosum. The sequence goes on from NC_057736.1 coordinate 15,124,615, forward strand.
AAGAGATGCAAGAGAAGAAGGGGAGTGGCATTTTTGGTTAGGGATAACATTACGGCTGTACTTAGGGAGGATATTCTCGGGATTATGTCTAGTGAAGTTATTTAGGTGGAACTGAGAAATAAAGAGGGAATGATCACCTTATTGGGATTGTACTATAGACCCTCAATAGTCAGCGGGAAATTGAGAAGCAAATTTCTGTTGGAATGTCAGGGGATTTTAACTTTCCAACATAGACTGGGACTGCCACAGTGTTAAAGGCTTAGATGGAAAAGAATTTGTTAATTGTGTGCAAGAAAATTTTCTTTTTCAGTATATGGATGTACCAACTAGAAAAGGAGCAAAACTTTACTTTATTTTGGGAAATAAGGCAGGTCTGATGACTCAGATATCATTGGGGAGCACTCTGGAGCAGTGATCAAATTTTTATTAGTTTTAAAATGGTTGTGGAAAAGGATAGATATGATATAAAAGTTAAATTTCTAAATTAGAGGAGAGCCAATTTTGACTACATGAGGTAGGAACTTTCAAAACTTGGTTAGGAGGGACTGTTTGCAAATATCGGGACGGCTCTAAATTGGAAGGCCTTCAAAAATGGAATAACAAGAGTCCAGAGACAGTATATTCCGGTTGGTATGAAGAGTAGGTACAGGGAATGTTGGATGACTGGAGAAAACGAGGCTCTGATCAAGAGAAAAAAGAAGGCATATGTCAGGTGTAGACAGCTGGGATTGAGTGGATCCCTGGAAGGGTATGAGGGCAAAACAGAGAATCCAAAGAGATTCTGCAAATACATTAAAGACAAAGAGTAACTAGGCAGAGAATAGGGTCCCTTAAAGATCAACAAGGCCACTTATGTCTGGAACTGTAGAAGATGGATGAAATACTAAAGAAGTATTTAGCATCAGTGTTACTGTGGAGAAGGATATGGAACGGGAGCACTTGTAGAAATAAATAATGATAGCCTGAAAAGTGTCCATATTACAGAAAAGGAGGTGTTGGATGTCTTAAAATGCATAAAGGCGGATAAATCCCAGGAACCTGATCAGGTGCACCCAGAACTTTGTGGGAAGCTAAGGAAGTGCTTGGTGGGCCCTTTGATGAGGTATCTGTATCATCGATAGACACAGGTGAGGTGCTAGAGGACTGGAAGTTGGCTAATGTGGTGCCATTATTTAAGAAAGATAGTAAGGAAAAGCCAGGGAACTATAGATCAGTGACCGTGAAATCAGTGGTGGATAAGTTGTTGGAAGTGATTCTGAGGGACATGATTTACATATATTTCGAAAGGCAGGGACTGATTAGAGATAGTAAACATGGCTTTGTGCATGGAAAATCATGTCTCACTAACTTAATCAAGTTTTTTGAAGAAGTGATGAAGAAGATTGATGAAGACAGAGCAGTAGACGTTGTCTATATGGATTTCAGCAAGGCGTTTAACACAGCTGTGCATGGTAGACTGGTTAGCAAAGTAAGTTCACGTGGAATACATGGAGAACTAGCCATTTGGATACAAAATTGACTTTAAGGTAGAAGACAGAGGGTGGTGGTGGAGGGTTCTTTTTCAGATTGGAGACCTGTGACCAGCAATGTGTCACAAGGATCGGTGTTAGATCTGCTGCTCTTTATCATTTATATAAATGATTTGGATGTGAACATAGGAGTTATCGTTAGTAAGTTTGCAGATGACACCAAAATTGGTGGTGTAGTGGACAGCGCAGAATGTTACCTGAGAATAACACGGGACCTTGATCAGATGGGCCAATGGGCCGAGGATTGGCAGATAGAGTTTGATTTAGATAAATGTGAGGTACTACATTTTGGAAGGGCAAATTAGAGCAGGACTTATACACTTAATGGCAAGATCCTGGGGAGTGTTGCTGAACAAAGTGACCTTGGAGTGCAGGTTCATATTTCCTTGAAAGTGGAGTCACAGGTAGATAGGATAGTGAAGAAGGTGTTTTGTGTGCTTGCCTTCATTGGTCAATGCATTGAGAATAGGAGTTGGCAGTCAAGAGTGCAGTGCTGGAAAAGCACAGCAGGTCAGGCAGCATCCAAGGAACAAGAAAATCAATGTTTTGGGCAAAAGCTCTTCATCATGCCTGAAACTTCGATTTCCTGCTCCTCTGATGCTGCTTGACCTGCTGAGCTTTTCCAGCATCACACTTGACTCTAATCTCCAGCATCTGCAATACTCACTTTTGCCTATAGGAGTTGGGAGGTCATGTTGCAGCTATACAGGCCACTTTTGGAGTACCTCGTTTGGTTCTGTTCTCCCTCCCATAGGAAGGATGTTGTGAAACTTGAAAGGATTTAGAAAAAGTTTACAAGGATGTTGCCAGGGTTAGAGGTTTGAGCTATAAGGAGAGTCTGAATAGGCTGGCGCTATTTTCCCTTCCATTTTCGGTTAGATTCACACATGTATTGGGACACAATTTTAACCCTTTCACCACAGGATGTTGCCAGGGTTAGAGGTTTGAGCTATAAGGAGAGTCTGAATAGGCTGGCGCTATTTTCCCTGGAGCATCAGAGGCTGATTTGGGGGGGTGGGGTATTGGTGAAGGTGTTGACCTTATAAAGAATCATCAAACCATGAGGGGCATTTATAGGGTGTATAGCCAAGTGATGGGGGAGTCCAAAACTAAGGGCATAGGTTTATATTGAGAGAGGCACGATTTCTCAACACCATTTTCTCACTTTCTCCCCATAAGCTTTGATCCCTTTAACAATCAAGAACTTCTTTATCTCTGTCTTAAATGTACTCAATGACCTGGCCTCCATAGATTCACCACTTCTCTGGGTGAAGAAATTTCTCTTAATCTCCATTCTAAAGGGTCTTCCATTTATTCTAAACCTCTGCCCTTGGGTCCTAGTCTGTCTTGCTGATGGAAACATCTTGTCAACGTCCACTCTATCCAGGCCATTCAATATTCTGTAAAATTCAATTAGATCCTCCCTCATTCTCTAAACTCAGTTGAGTATAGAGCCAGAGTCCTCAAACATTCCTAATATGTTAAGCCTTTCATTCCTGGGTTTATCTTGTGAACCTATTCTGGACCTGCTCTAGGGGCAGTACATTCTTCTGAGATATGGGGCCCAAAATTGCTCATAGTATTCTAAATGTGGTCTGACCAGAGCATTATAAAACCTCAGGAGTACGTCCCTACTTCTATATTTTTGTCCTCGTGAAATAAATGCCAACATTGCATTTGCTTTCCTAACTACTGACTCAACCTGTAAGTTTACCTTATGAGAATCTGGACTAGGACTCCCAAGTTCCTTTGCACTTTAGATTTCTGAATTGTCTCCCTATTTAGAAAATAGTCTACGCCTCTATTCTCCCTACCAAAGTGCATGACTTCACACTTTCCCACATTGTATTCCATCAGTCACTTCCTTGCCCACTCTCCCAATCTGTATAAATTCTTCATCAGCGTCCGCACCTCCTCAGTACTACCTTTCCCTCCACCTATCTTTTTATCATCTGCAAACGTTTTGCACAGAGGGTGGTGAATGTATGGAATGAGCTGCCAGAGGAAGTAGTGGGGGCTGGTACAATTACAACATTTAAAAGGCATCTGAATGGATAGGAAAGGTTTGGACAGATATGATTAATTTAGGATATCTAGTTGGCATGGACGAGTTGGACTGAAGGGTCTGCTTCCATGCTGTACAGCTCTATGTGTCCCCTCAGCCATCATTGATGGGCTGAATGGCCTAATATTTGCTTTTACATTTTATGGTCTACTACACCTCAACAAAAATCAATGTGGAAAGTGGGCTTGATTGCTGTGATTGATTAGAGTTGAATTCATAATCCAGTACTGAATACAGAACTTGATGTGTTTGCCACATCGTGATCCTTCTATCTCCAGTTAACCAGTGTAAAGCTGGGACTGCTTTTGAAACCACCATTCTCATGTTAAACCATTGCCATTCTCATTGACTGTGTAGTGCAATTAGAAGGCATTTGTATCCAAGCAACTGGCTGTGGTGGAATACTTTCCTGGATCATGAACGTGTTTCTTAAAGTCAGAATGTCATATTTCAGCACAACTGCTTAATAGCAACTGGGAGAGAGGTAAGCTTGGTTGACATCAAGTCCAATCAAATGGTAAACTAATATTTTGACTACTGAGAGTAACTAATAGGTCTTTCAGGAGTTAACCACCCTGGAACAGTCATTTGATTTCCATTTTATTTTCATTTTAGTTAAAGGTAATATCTTAATTTCAGTGGTGAGCACTTGAATACATAACTTGTGATTCACTGACAATGCATAGTATGGCAGGATGTAATAAAATTCAGTAATATATTTCAGTGGAAGTTATTCTGCCCAAAAATCACTGGGAAATCACAATCATTTTGAGTGAGTATATTGTTTAGACAATGGTGGCTGATAGTAACTGCTCTTGGTGGCATCTCCCTCTCACCTGCAGCCACCTCTCAGCATTAATTTAATACACATTTACTGTAAACTTGCCAACTGACACTTTAAGAAACCCAGTGGTTTGTGTTTATTGCATATGGAGCTGTTTGAAAATTGTGAGTAAGCTTCCTTCATTTCTGATAAAATTAGTTCTCAGAAATGGCACAATGGTTTATAATTTTGCCCTTTTCAAGCCTGACTTCTGGTTTCTTACAATTACGAACTGATGAAACAGAAACTTCCTATCTAACAATTGGGAAGGTTCCAAACAAAGGAAGTTGTGGCAGTTATTTTAGTGCATGTATGTGGGCCTGTGAGCCAAAATAACATGTAACTTGGCATACATTTTCTCATTCAAAGACAATAAGATCAGCTAGAGTGGAAAAATTAAACTTCTATACCCATACTGATGGGGACAGGAACATTGTTGATGCAGAGGGAATGATATCCAACATCTGATTAGTACTACATCTGAATTGGAAGTGCTTGATGAGGAAAGTTTGCCTTGCATGTTGCATCTAATTATTGTTTCATATGTTTAGGAAAATGTAGATTGGGCTTCGCTGTGTATGAATGGATTCATGACTTGGGAATTTGTGGTAGAAAAGTGTGGAATTTACTTGAATTTGACTATGCTTTCCTTTCATGGATGTGCTTAGTGCTTCGGCACTGAGTGCCAGCAGAGTAAGTGGATTCCACTCTTCACCCAAAGCCATAAATATCTAGCGAAACATTTAATGAGAATAATAAGTCAGGACAGTAATGATTTGCAGCATTTAAAATAGTTTCTTATGCTTCTAGAAACTCTACCGAAGGGAACTGAAGCCACCATTCAAACCAGCTGTGGCCAGGCCAGATGATACCTTTTATTTTGACCCTGAGTTTACAGAACGGACACCTAAAGGTTTGTACTGAACACATGGGGAAATGTGAAACCAAATTGAATGTGGTGATTAAAATCTGTTCCATCAAATTTTTCAAAATTGAAAATGAGGGTTAAAATGTCAAGCCAAATGCTTTTCCAACATCAAGATGTGAAATTACTAAATTCTGTGATCTGTTTCTTAAACATTAAAATGCTTGTGGTTTTGTTCACTCATCTATTGCACTCTGACCTCAAAGAGAATATGTATGGATGAAACTGCTTCAAAAAGATGTGACGTGTGTTCAATGCCTCCCCAAAGAAACAGGATCTTGCAGTACAAGGAATCATTCAGTATGGTAATACATCCTATTGATTGATACAATCTATCAAGCCCATAACACACAAAATGACACAGAATTTTACTTATTCGAAAAGTTTCTCATTTCCTGGGCTGAGGATTGTGACTATCATTGGATAAATGCCTCATGAATGGCAATTTCTGTTCATTTGCTAATCTGAATTGGAGTTTTCTATAGGTGAGCCTCAAGGTAATACAATAACAACTTCAATTTATATATAGTAGCTTTGACATAACTAAATGTCCCAAGGCACTTCAAAGGACAAGCATCGAGCCACATAAAGTGACATTGAGGTTGATAGCCAAAATCCTGGTTGAAGAGGTAGCTTCAACCTTAGAGGAGAATAGAATGATTAGTGGAGGAGAGGTTAAGGGAGATAATTTCAGATATTTAGGGCCCAAAACAGCCAAAAAAAGATGACAAATGGTGGAGCAATAAAAATTGGGGATGTCAAGCAGCCAGACTTAAAAGATGGCAGATATCTCAAATGGTAATGAGGATGGAATTTAAATGCAAAATGGGATTGAAATCAAGAATGAGAACTTTAAAATTGAATTTTTACTTAACTCAACAAATACAAGGATTTAATGCAATTAAGAACATTGAGAATTGTTTTGATTGACCTCAAATTTATTGAGGACAGAACATGGAAGGCCAGACAGGAGTGATTCGCAAATGAGTTGAGGTGGGGTGGAGATAAGCAATAATGTAAGCAATAATAAGTGACTCAGTGATAATGCAAGTATGTTGTCAGAAGATCATTTTGGTGTAAAGTATGGAAAGAAGGTTGCAGTATATCTCATTTGACTCCAAATCATTTACAGAAAGAGGAGTTTTGGCAGTAGCTCAGTTTGTTGTGGAGACGAAAGACATTGGCATCAACTGTTTGTTCATAGTGTTATCACTGTTGGCTCAAATTCTTTCTAGACTTTTCAACAGGAGAAAGCAGAAATTCTGGCAACTTTATTCTTTATCCTACTCTTTCCAGAGTAAAAGGAAACAGATAGTGTTCTAACTGCAGTTTTGGCAATTAATTCCATGCATTAACATCCACCACTTCCTCTGGAAGTTTATTCGACACATGCGTAACATCTGTGTAAAGAAAAGTTACCCCTCATGTCTTTTTTTAAATCTTTCTCCTCCCACCTTAAAATTTGTCCCCTAGTCTTGAAATACCTCACCCTAGGGAAAAGATATCTGTCATTCCCCTTATCTATACCCTTCATAATTTTATAAGCCTTTTATAAGGTCACCCCCTCAACCACCTGTGGACCAGTGAGAAACGTCCCAGCCTATCCAGCCTCTCCTTATAACACAAATTCTCCATTTCTGGTAACATGCTGGTAAATCTCTTCTGAACCTTCTCCAGGTTATTATTAACCTATAAATAATATCTTTCCTATAACAGGCAACCAGAACTGGACACTATACTCCAGAAGAGGCGTCAACAAAGTCATGTACAACCACAACATAAAGTCCCAACACCTGTACTCAAAGGTCTGAGTAATGAAAACAAGCCTTCTTAACCACCCTATCTATATGTGACATAAACTTCAAAGAATTATCTACCTGAACCCCCCACTGTAGGTTTTTCTCTTCTACAACACTACCAAAGGCCCTACTTTTAACTGTATATGTCTGCCCTTATTTATTTTACCAAAATGCAATACTTCGAATTTATCCAAATTAAACTCCATCTGCCTCTCTTCCCCTTCCCTCTGACTCCAGCCCCTCCCCCAACCCCACCTCTTGTTGAGTATTCACCATCTCTCCTAACCTTCCACTCTTGATGCTGAATGTTTTGTACCCAACAAAGATCTCAGTTTATCCCTGTGCTTCCCCACCTTAGTGAATTTTGGGCACCACATGAAGTCAAACACTTCTTCCGTCGCTTTCAATTCTGTGCCCATTTCTTTGGACAAGAGTCCTCTCCCTGTCCTGCAGACCCCTTCGCCCACCTCCAACACTCTCCCTCCAGATGGACCCCTCCCTATGGCCTTTTACCTGCACATGATCTGTTCATTGAGAATTGTTGACATGACATTATTCGCCTCAATTTCTCTCCCTCCCCACCTAATCCAACCTATCTCCCTCCAAACTGACTGCACTCCATGCACTCAGATCCAACTCAAACTTTGTAATTCAGCCTGCTGATAAGGGTGGTTCTGTTGTAGTCTGATGTACTGACTTCTACACTGTACAGGCTGAGCACCAGCTCTCAGATACCTGCTATCTCCCCAGGACTATGGCCCCACCATGGAGCATCAGGCCATTGTATCAACTACGGTCACCAACCTTATTTCATCTAATGATTCCCCCATTGCCTTCAAGCTGATAGTATTCCAACCTGCACAGCTCGCTTCTATCTCCTTCCAAAAATCCACAAACAGGACTGCCCAGACCCATTGTTTAGGCCTGCTCCTGCTCCACAGAACTCATCTCTTTCTACCTTGACTTGGTCTTTTTTCCCCTTGTCCAGTCTGTGCCGCAGTTTCTCTGATGCTTTAAGCCAGTTTTGGAATTTCCAGTTTGCAGGCTGCAGCTGCCTCCTCTTTGCCATGGATGTGCAGTCCCTTTACACATTCATCCCCAACCAGGATCATCTCACGGCTCTCTGTTTCTGCCTGCAGCAATGGTCTGAACCATCCCCATTTACTACCACCCTTCTTTGCTTGGCCAATCTTGTCCTGACCCTGAACAACTTATCTTTTAGTTCCTTTCATTTTCTTCAGATCAGAAAGGTGGTCATGGGTACCCGCATGGGCTCTAATTATGCCTGACTCTTTGTGGGGTATGTGCAACATTCCTTGTTCTCATCCTATTCTGGCCCCCAACCACAACTCATTCTTTGATATATCGATGATATCATCAGTGCTGCTTTCCTCTCTTGTCCTTAATTGGAAAGGTTCAAAGATTTCGCTTCCAATTTCCATCACTGTCACCTGGTCTATCTTCTCCTCCTTCCTTTCCCTTCCTTTCCCTTCCTCAACATCTCCGTTTTCATTTCTAGGGATAGACTGGCCACTAATATCCACTACAATCCACTGACTCCCACAACTACCTGGACTATACATCCTCACATCCTGCTTCCTGTAAAGACTGCATTCCATTCTCCCAGTTCCTGTTTCTGTCTCATATGTTCCGATGAGGCCAGCTTTGATAAGGGAGTTTCTAAAATTTCCACCTTTTTCCTCAACCAAGGATTCCACAGCACCATTGTCAATGGGGCCCTCAACTGGGTCCAATCAACCTCCTCTTCCATCCTCACTCCCTCTCTTCCCTCCTACAACAGCAATATGGTTCCCTTCATCCTTACCTACCATCCCACCAGCATCTATATCCAGAAGATCGTTAGTTGCCATTTCTGTCACCTCCAGACTGATATTCCCCTCCTCTACCCTCCCTGGTCTACCTTCCACAGAGACCATTTCTTCTGTGACTCTCTGGTCCACTCTTCCTTCAATCTCAACACACATACACCCCTACAGCCTCAAAGCACATTTCCCTGCAACTGCAGAAGGACTAACATCTGCCCATTTACCTCCTCCCTCCTCAGTATCCAAGGGCCCAAACATACCTTCCAGGTGAAGCAGCACTTTACCTATACTTCACACAATCTAGTCTACTGCATTTGCTGCTCACAATGTGGTTTCCTCTACGTTGAGGAAATGGAGCATAGACTGGGTGACCAGTTCGCAGAAGAACAGCACCTCATTTTCTACTTGCGAACCCTGCAGCCCTCCAGACTCAATATCGAGATGAATAATTTTTGGCCTGAACTCTTCCATGTCCTAACCCCCAACCCCACACAACAGGCCTTGTTATCACATAGTCTGCCTTTACACACTACCTATTGTTAGCCACTAACAGTTATTCACCCTCCTAGCCACGTTGTTATCAACTCCTTTGTCCAACTGTTCCTCTCTCTCTTTGGAACCTAGCCACACCTTCCGTTTTCTCCTTACCCCCTCCACCCACCCTACCTTCTGAATATAAACTGACATTTTCCTAGCTACCATCAGTTCTGAGGAAAGGGCACTGGATCCGAAATGTTAACTCTGATTCGTCTTCAGACATGCTGCCAAACCTGCTGAGCTTTCTAGCAACTTCTGTTTTTGTTTAAACTCCATCTACTACTCTTTAGCCTATTGATCCAGTGATCAAGATCCCTTTGTAATCTTAAATAACCTTCTTCACTGACCACTATAACCACCAATTTTGCTGTAATCCATAAACTTACTAACCATGCCTTTTATATTCTCATCTCAATCATTTATATGAATAACAAACAAAAGTGGACCCAGCACCGATCCTTGTGGAACACCGCTTGTCACAGACCCTTCGTCCAAAAAACAACACTCCACCATCACCATCTGGCTTCTACCATCAAGTCAATTTTGTATCCAATTGGCAAGCTCACCTCTGAATCCCATGTGATCTAACGTTACTAATCAGACTACCTTACAGAACCTTGTGAAAGTCTTTGCTGAAGACCAAGTAAACAATGTTGTTCAATTGCTTTCAAAACATATATAACCTTTCAGCAATCCTTGGTTTTAAAACAGTTCTCTTCCCATTTAAATCCAGAAACAGAAAATATACTCTGTTTAATCTTAAACTCTGCCTTTTGTATCCCAGATTCTTGTCATAGCTCACTTGGATAGTGCACTAGAAAACCATCCCTGCTATTCCCGGAGTTATCACAAAGTTAAATATTTCAAAATGTTTGTAAAATTCCACAATTTACATGCCTTTTAGATCCAGGATGACAGAAAGCACAGGCCAGATTTCTGTACTTAACAAAAACTAGTATGTATTACAAGTATATACACTCTAGCTACACGTAAACAATTATGAACTGTCATCATATAAATCTACAGTTAAAACTGTAACCCCTTATAAACAGCCATCACGTGCATACAGACAGGAACAAAATGGATGTTATCAGCAAAGGGAAGCACTGGGAATGTATTTCAGTGTCCCTGTTCACAGGATCTGCTGAGATGGTTCTTTGTGCTGATCAGAACACTACTTCTCAGTCTTCCTTTTCTAGATACTTTTACTGGTTTGCAGGAGGCACCAAGTGGCCAGTTCACAATTAAAGATCTCTGACATACTTTTAAAGGTCACAGCTTACAGCAAGTGCTGATGGAAAAATTAACTGGTTTTCTTTGAGCTGAAAGTAGATTTTCTGCAGAGAACAGGGAGAACTCTTGAGATGATGGAGATCTGATGACTTCTCCTGACTTGTTCACTGCTTCAACCTGAGAACCAGTTACATCATTTTTGGCAGGCAGTAGGTATTTGACATTGATAAATGATCACTAGTTCACAAATCAATGAGCTACTTTTTTGCTGGCTGAACCTCCACTTGTGTACTCGCTTCCGTCTCAACCTGTCTGTAACTTCTCCTACCATTACTTCAGCTAGCAGTTGTGTAAATACTGCTCACAATTGGTGTTAGGTTACTTGATTTCAAAATATACATTCGTCCTTCAGCATTCCTTGGCTTTAAAGCAGTTCTTCTCCTACTTAAGTCCTCAAACTGAAAAACAGGAAAAAAAACTGTTAATCTCAAACTCTGCCTTTGTATACCAGATTCTCCTGGTGTTCCTCCAAGTGCCAGTGCTCACAAGTTATTCCGAGGATTCAGTTTTGTGGCAACAGGAATTGAAGAGGAGGCGATTAAGGCTGAACATTCCAAAATGGTCATTCACCCTGTGTTGCAGGTAAGGCTGTCACAAACTCCTGTTCCTTTCATGTAAACCCTGCTTGGGAAAGTAGCACATTCTTGGCCTGAGCTTATATTGCATTGTTTGTTGTTTGTTGCAAATCTTTAACACCAACTTGGGTGGAAAAAGTACATTGAAAGCACACACCAGGCCTTCCAACCTCTGAAAGGAAAAAAAGTTAAATAGGTTAAGTTAAGGGTAAATCCTTTGTTAGAATTCCAAAACATTAACCAGTCTTTCTTTTCAGCGATAGAAATAATTTCTACTGTTTCTGTCGTTATTTCTCAGTCAAAAATGGCTGATTTTCATTTCTTTTAAATATTTAGAGACAGTCAGCTATTCAATGAACATTATTGACTTTATTGTTTTCACCAATGCTGTAGTAATAAATTCAGCAAAATGTAGGGAAATCGTATGTGGAATTGTATTCCAATTATTTGTGGTGTCATAGATTATCTGTATTTGTTTTATTATTGGGAAACCCAGGTGAAGGGCTACGAGCCATAGTACAATACACTACCAAGGTTGGAAAGAGTAGAAGAAAGGATGAGGTATCTCAGGAAGAAGCGATTAGGTGACACCAACCTTGGGCTTTGAAAGCCTGTGAGTTATAGGAGGAACAGAAGACTAAGGGAGGTAAGGAGTTTCACTATTTTAGAAAAGAATGAGATGCAGGAAGAACAATGATGATTGGTGAAGCTCTGTAACACTGATTTTCAATGAATACAAAATAACTTCTCAGCACTTATGCAGAATCTTCGCAAATTTTAGTCAGTAAAATTCACCTAAATAAGTTACACTTTGGGACTGGTTTTCAACCTGCTAACCAACGATCGTGCAGTTGATCTTGTACCTTCTAGTCACCTAGCATAAACCTGGCAAATGGGATATTTACCACTGGCATTTGGTGGTAACTTGAGTTTCTTCAATGCAAATGTGTAATGTCTTTGAGATTTTAAAAGAAATTCCAATTCAGTGGCATTACCAACACTTTGGAAGCACCACAAGAACCTGTTTGAAATTAACCTAACTAAAGAATCCAGAATGTGCATCATACTTGTATTTAAATCACTCCAGTATGTCAATTAAAGCCCTACAAACTGGAGGATTTATAAGCTATTTACAATAAACAGTTGAGGTTTCAGGTACAGGGATGATGAGGGCAATAAAACAGTCTTTAGGTTAAATTAGGTATTTTACATGTAGCCTTTATTGGACCTTTTCTGCATCTGCAAAGAAAATCACTATCAAGAATGTACTTGTGGAAACTTTGAAGTTTTTTTTGTGAACAGTGAATCTGGGCCTTGTTCCCAAAGAAAATATGAAATTATATGATTGCATTTGGTGAGAGATGTCATTCAGGATGCTCAGTGATAAAGAATCATGACATTGTCAATGAGGGACATGTTTTTTTTTTGTTGGGTTGGATTGTGAATTTGCTCAGGCATATACCAACTATTGGACAACTATGCAAAGGCACAATATACAACAAAGTCATCTGTACTGAAAAGCCTTTCTGATGAAAATGTGCTAAATCCATAAGCTCTTATGCTTAATTCAAACTAATTTGTGTATGTGGCATTTCTAAGAGATTTCATAATAAACCTATACAAACAATTTAAAAAATGAGTTTGAGTTTATCAGTGATAATTATCGACATGAATTTTCCATGGCCTATATGTGTACTATATGCTGCCTATATCTGATCCTGCATCATTATCCATATTGTTGTCAATATACTCTAGACTTCCAAAAGATTCCCCCATCTAATCCTTGTAATTTTCTTCTCTAGCCCCACAGTCTCTTACCCTCTCTCTCTGACTTCTCTCTCAGCTTCATCATTGTGATCTTCAGCTAACAAGTCCCTCATGTCTGAAATTCTTCCAATGCACCTTCTGCCCACACACCTCTTTCTCCCTTAAAATGGACCTCTGACTAAATCTGAGGTCAGCTCCATCTAATTTTCACATTGGTTCTGTATCTGTTTTCCTTACTCTTCTGGGATTGTTCTTGACACACAATAAAAGTGTTTTATACATGGAAGTTTAAATGGGAGCATAATGTCACAAAACAATGAAGTACTTTGTTTTAAAGGGATATGTCATCTCTTACAGCAGCTTCATGGGAACAATATGAACTTTACTGATGGTTATGAGCTAAAGGAGGATATTGGTGTAGGCTCATATTCTGTCTGTAAACGCTGCATTCACAAGACCACAAACATGGAGTACGCTGTCAAGGTAAGACTGAATCATGAAGAGTTTTTTTAGAATGTACACTGAGATGATGATAAAAGAGGACAGATCCTTCACCATCGTCCTGTTACTTTTGAAATTATAAACTTGATTAAAATAAGTTTCTTTTTGAAAGGAGACAATTTATTTCTGTCTTCATAGAAGTTCCTTAGTGGAGCTCACTGGCAGATGACTTGTTTCATTTTTCTTTCTACTGCTGTTGTCAAATTCCTCAGATTAATCAGGTAGCTGTCTGGTATTAAAGCATGCAGCTCTGGGCTAAGCCATAGTGAACTCCACACCGAAGTATTTCTACTTTTCAAACGCAACTATGCTTCCCACAATGATACTTCCCAGTTGACTAAGTCTAGAGAGCAAAGTTAAAAGATTCAAGCTTGGGTACTTGTAAGTGACGTAACTGTCTAACATTTGGCCCTCAAATACATCATGCCTTAATATTGATTTGCTCAGCTGCAGTCTGACCTCTGCATAATAAAACTCTTACATACATACTCCCTTTTTGTTCAAAAGTGTGTTTGTACACATGTAATTAATAACTGGTTTAGCATCCACCACCATATCTAGCTGGATTACATAAATCACTATTGGATTCTCTTCTCAACTGCTGATGCTGCTCATCACGATCATCATTCTGGAATGGAAAGATATTGCGAACAGCCTTCTTAAATCCCACTCCTATGTTTCCTTCAATAAGTATAAAAACTCAATACTTAGCTGTCACTAAGATTGAGATCATCCAATCATTTGCCTCTTTTGTAACTTTTCCTTCCACTAGCCCTCCAAGCTAGACTTCCTTTTAAGCTTCCCTCTGCCATATCATGGAGGTGCATTTTTTTTTAGTTCTGGTCAGCATGGACAAGTTGGACTGAAGAGTCTGTTTCTATGCTGTACAGCTCTATGATTCTCTCCAAGCTTATTTTATCAATGAGACCAACCTCTTGTTCCCTCCACCATATTCCCACTAAAATACTGACCACCCAAGTTCTGCTAACATTATTCTCATTATTTATTTAAAACTAATACATAAATACACATTGTGTTTTTGATGTGTGTGCAAGAGTACTACTGAAGTTTTAGATTGTACAGCATACCATTACAGAGATCTGTTAAGTCTCCCACTACTTGTGCAGAGTGTGCAATGTTTGGGGAGATCTTTGCTGGTTAAGCAACTAGAACCAGTATCAAGATCTCCCTAGGTGTATCTGGAGCTGAATGGGAAGACCCATCTCCATCAATAAAGAGATAGCAATAATGGGAGAAAGTGAGGACTGCAGATGCTGGAGATCAGAGCTGAAAATGTGTTGCTGGAAAAGCGCAGCAGGTCAGGCAGCATCCAAGGAGCAGGAGAATCAACATTTCGGGCATGAGCCCTTCTTCAGGAATCCTGAAGGGCTCATGCCCAAAACGTCGATTCTCCTGCTCCTTGGATGCTGCCTGACCAGATAGCAATAATGGGCAAGGAAAGCTGGCCAATTAGCAGTAGTACCTTAGAATAGTTTTTATTTTTCCTGGTTCAGATTACTGTGTCATTCATAGAAGTTGATTTGGTATCTTGAAAGAAGATCAGTAAAAATTTAAAGTAGATTTTGTTTCCTCACATTAATTGTGAACAAGAACCACCAAGTCATTACACTGTGGCAGCAGGGCATGTTTTGCTTTCTGTGTTATTAACTGTCAAAACTGTAATTTTATGTTAATACTTAACAGTATAACCATAGTTCCTTTGGGAAATCATCAGTTAATTGCAGTCCATGCTCTCCTTCTGTGTCATAATAAAATGGACTTAATTTTGTTGTCCCCATGCATTTGCCATATAAGATTATTCCTCTTGACAAAATATCCATTGAATTTAGACTCCCTGTCTTGAAACTGTATCTAATATTAAGTCTTTACATTTCTTTGTTGCAGATTATTGAAAAGAGCAAGAGAGATCCCTCTGAAGAGGTTGAAATCCTGTTGCGGTATGGGCAGCATCCAAACATCATTACACTGAAAGATGTGAGTGGCATTGTAGTCTGTTGAATGGGCATAAGGCACTAACAATAAAAACAACATTTCTAATAGAAGAAACTTAATAAATTATATAAATTCTAAAAATATGAAGTTATACAATATTTTCCCTATGAAAAATCTGTAATTGTGATTATGCATTAGATAACTTTCAGGATAAGTGAAAGGTGATTTAAATTCCCCATAGCTCATTGCATATTTATATTGCTTGTTATGAAACTAAGTTTTGCAAGTTAGGTGCAAACATTCTGTGAATTAGAAACTCATCCAGGACAGCAGTTCTGCGTTAAAATTGTCTAGGTGTTACGGGCTGATGATGAGAAAATAAAAATCCAGAAAACTATTCAGTTTTGCTGGAAAGTGCAGCAATGTCAACTGACTGCAAGGTTCAGATGAGTTCTTGCCCATCGCAATCAAACTACCTCCATTTTATATCAAAGATCTTATTTAAAATATTTCCAATCAACTTGGTCTGACATGTTATGGCACAGACAGAAGCTTCTGCGGCCGACAACAAGACATCAGAATGTTGTGTTGCCTTCCTGGTGCTAGGGTCAAAGCTGTCTCAGAGAGGGTGCAGAATATTCTCAAACGCGAGAGTGACCAGTAGAAAGTTATTGTAAACATTGGTACCAACAATGTAGGAAGAGGAAGGGACAGGGTTCTGCAGAGAGGATACAGGAAGGGAGGAAGCTAATAGTAGGTCCTTTTAAAATTGTTCATTTTAGCTTGCTCAGTCATTGAAGCAAATTAGTCTGTATCTGCTCTCATCTTTCAGAACAAGAAGCAATGACCCTGTCAAGCAAATGCTGTGGTCAATTGCCTAATTCATACTATGGTGTCAATGGCCAGGAGCATATAAGAGTGCTTAATTACAAATCTGCTAGTGAATTAGTCTCAGCCATAAGAGAGAATCAAATAGAGAAAATAATCATTACAAAATTAGATCAACAGTGAAAAAAACTGAATACTATATGTAACGATTCAAGAATTTTCTGATCAGTCTTTTCTTTTGTCCTGGTGGTATATGTGTAGGTCTACAATGATAGTAAATACATCTACCTGGTGACGGAGCTAATGAGAGGTGGTGAATTACTGGACAAAATACTGCAGAAAGGTTTCTCTGAGAGGGAGGCAAGTGCTCTTCTTCATACAATTGCCAAAACAGTGGAATATCTACATTCTCAAGGGGTAAGTGATCTCTGTACCCAGTGCTGGAATCTGGTTTTGGTTTAGTGTAAATTAGATACTTTGGAGCAGCTATCCAATTAATCCCACTCCGTATTCTCTTTCTCAAACTGTGTAAATGTTTTTCCTAAGTTGTGATTTGGAGATGCCGGTGATGGACTAGGGTGCACAAAGTTAGAAATCACACAACACCATTTTATAGTCCAACAGGTTTAATTGGAAGCACACTAGCTTTCAGAGCCTCGCTCCTTCATCAGGTGGTTTTGGAGGGCACAATTGTCAGACACAGAATTTATAGGAAAAGTTTACAGTGTAATATAACTGAAATTATACATTGAATAATACCTTAATTGTTTGTTGAGGCTTTCATCTGTTAGAATACTATGATAGTTTCACTTCTTTCATGTTGGACTATAAAATGGTGTTGTGTGATTTCTAACTTTCCTAAATTGTTAATCAACATCAAATTTAGAAGCTAAGATCTTGCAGAATCCTCTCCATAACCCAGATAAACATTAAATACATGGGGGGCATTGGCGCATCTAAGTTCTCGATTTAAATTGTACACTGTCCTGTCTCTAATATATAACAGTGTTCCTTTGCTGCTGGTTTAAAATACTGGAACTTCCTACGTAACAGCAATGTGGTGACATCTTAACATGACTTGCAATGACTGTAGTTGGTAGAATTTTGATTCAGCTAATAAAATCTAGAATAAAAGTTAGTCAACAGTAATGATCACCATGAAAGCATTATCATAAAAATCCATCTGGATCACCAATGTCTTTTTGGGAAGGACAGCTGCTCTGTTTACCTTATCCAGCTGAGATGTAACTCTAGACAATGTCATTATAGTGGTCATAGAATGATACAGCATGGAGGCAGACCCTTCAGTCCAACTCATCCATGCCAACCATGTTTCCCCAAACTAAACTAGTCCCACTTGCCATATCTTTTGAACAACAATCCAAGAATCCCTCAAGGTAATTTCCTAGGTCAAAGCATTTTCAACAATATCATCAACAACTTTCCTTCCATCATAATGACTGTAAGAGTTCCTATAGGTATGTAAAGAGAAATAGATTGATAAACTACTGTAGGTCCCTTAAAGTCAGAATTAGGGCAATTTATAATGGGACCAAAGAATTGGTTGATGAACTAAATTTATACTTTGTTTCTATATTGACAAGGGAGGACAGAAGTAACACACCAGAATTTATGAGAACACAGGGTTTAGTGAGAGGAAGAAACTGAAGGAAATCTATATTAGTAGAGAAATGGTTTTGGAGAAAATGCTGGGCTTGAAGGCTGATAAATTAGCACAACCTGATAATCTACATCCCAGACTACGTAAGGAAGTGGCCCTCGAAATAGTGGATGCATTGGTGGTCAGTTTCCAAGATTCTCTAGACTCTGGAACAGTTATTACAAATTGAAGGGTAGCTAATGTAGCCTAACTATTTGAAAAGTAGAGAGAAAATGGAGTTATAGACCAATGAGTCTGATGCCAATATTGGGGAAAATGCTGGAGTCCATTATCAACTGCAGAGCAATATAAAAACAGTGGTAGAATCAGGAACAGGGTGGATTTGAAAAAAAGGAAATTATGTTTGACAAATCTACTGGAATTCTTTGAGGATGTAGAATTTTTAGAATTTATCAGTGGTGCCAGTGGCTATGATTTATTTGAACTGATAAAAGTCCCACATAAGAACAAATTAAACTACGTGGGTTGGGGGAAGTCTATGAGATGGTTTAAAAATTGGCTAGCAGCCGGGAAGCCAAGAGTAGGAAAAAATGGGTCTTCTTTGGAATGGCAGGCTGTGACTAGTCAGGTATATCAGGGATTGGTACTAGGACCCCAGCTATTCACTATATGTTAATGATTTGGGTAAGGGAACTAAACATAATATCTCAAAATTTGCAGGTGACACAAAGCTGAGTGGAAGGATGAGCTGTGAGGAGGATGCAGAGATGTTGCAATGTGTTTTGAACAGACTGAGTGAGTTAGTGAGAAAATGCATAGCAGTTGCAGTATAATGTAGATAAAGGTAAGGTTATTCATGTTACTAGCAGAAATAGGAAGGCAGATTATTATTTTGTTGGCTGTACATTGAGAGAGGGGAATATTTAATGAGACCCGGGTGTCCTTGTGCATTTGCTACTGAAAGCAAGCTTGGAGTTGCAGCAGGCAGTAAAGAAGGCAAACTGTGTTAACTTGCAAAGTGAGAGGATTTGACTACAGGAACAGGATGTCTTGCTGCAATTATACAGGGAATGTTGAGGTTATAACTGGAATATTGTTTGCAGTTTTGGTCTTTTTACATGAGGAAGGATGTTCTTGCTTTTGAGGGAGTGCAGTAAAGGTTTACCAAATTGATCCCTGGTGTGGCAGGACTGATATATAAGGAGAGATTGAGTCAATTAGGGTTGTATTCATAGAGTCATAGAGACGTACAGCACAGAAACAGACCCTTCGGTCCAAATCGTCTATGCCAACCAGATATCGCAAATTAATCTCGTCCCATTTGCCTGCACTTAGCCCATATTCTTCTAAATCCTTCCTACTCATAAACCCATTGAGAGCCTTTTAAATGTTGTAATTGTACCGGCCTCCACCACCTCCTCTGGCAGCTCATTCCATACATGCACCAGTTTAGAAAAATGAGGTGCGAATTGCACAGAAACCTTTAACAAGACTGGAAAAGTAGATATAGGAAGGCTATTCATGATGGTTGGGGAATCCAGAACCAGGGGTCATAGTTTAGGGATAAGGGATAAACCTTTTAGGACTGAGATGAGGAGAAATTTCTTCACCAAAGAATGGCGAACCATTGGAATTCGCTATTCCAGAAAGTGGTTGAAGCCAAAACATTGTGTTTTAAGAGGGAAATAGATATACCTGTTGTGACTAGAGGGATCAAGGGATATGGGAACAGGGTGGGATTAGGGGACTCAGCCTGATGATAAACTATGATCCTATTGAATGGCAGAGCAGGCTCCAGGGGTCAAAGGCCTACTCCTGCTCCTATCTCCTACGTTTCCGTGCTGGAATTTGTGATGTTCACTAACAATTACACAATATTCAGCACCATTTGCAAATCCTCAGATATCTAGCCCCAAGAAGTTTTGATACCCCTGCCCAACCAGAATCAAATCTACCTCCTTTAAAACATTCAGTGACCACCTCAACTTCCTTCTGAGGCAGAGAGTCCCAAAGTCACAACTCTCTGAAAAACATTCTCCTCATCTTTATCCTAAAAAGGCAATCGTTAATTTTTACACAGCGCCAGTTTGTTCTGGACTCAGCTGCCAGAAACATCCTTTCCACGTCTATCTATTAAGACTGTTCAGGATATTGTATACTGCAATCAAGTTGACCCTCACTCTTCTAAACTCAAGTGAAAATAAGCCCTGAATGTCCAAACTTCATAAGACAACCTGCTCAGACTAGGCACCAATATAGTAAATATCCTCCAAACCACTCCCAACGCATTTACATCCTTCCTTAATTAAGGAGACCAAAGCTGCGCAATATTTGAGATGTTGTTTCACCAGTGCCCTGTATAAATGAAACATGACATCCTTACTTTTCAATTCCTCTGGAAATAAAGAAAAGCATTCCATTAACCTTCCTGTTTACTTATTGTACCTCAATACAAGCAGATTGATTCGTGCATTAAACACCCAGGTCCCTCTGCACCTCAGAATTCTGAAATCATTCGCTATCTTTGTAATACTATCCTTTTTTTTTAATTTTTCCTGCTGAAATGCAGAAGTTAACATTTTTCAATATTATACTCCATCTGCCAAATTTTTGTCCACTCACTCAACCTATCTATATCTGCATTCTCCTATGTCTTCTCCACAATGCACTCTCCTGTATCTATGAATGTAGTTATCATGCCTTCTCCTTTCATCTAAGTCTTTGATATAAAATTGTAAAAAGCTGAGGCCCCAGCTCAGACCACTGCAACTGCATTAATCACATCCTGCCAATCAAAAAAAGACTCATTCACATGCACTACCAATCAATTAGTCTTCTATCCATACTGATATGTACCTGTGCACCATGAGCTCTTACTTTGCGTAATGAACGTTTTTGTGATTTCCTGTCAAATGTCTTCTGGATATCCAAGTATAGTACATCTACAGACTTCCCTTTATCCAAGAATATGTTATTCCTTCATGTAAGTCTAATAAATCGGTTAAACATGATATCCTTTTCATGACACCGTGCTGACTTCCCAACTACTTTGATGTCCAAGTGTGCAGCTATAACCTCGATGGTCAATTCTAACACATTTCCACAACAGATGTCTAACCTATAGCTTACTGTTTGCTGTCAGCCTTCTTCCATGAATAAAGGGAGTTACATGTGGTACTTTCAGTCTGATGTAACCTTCCTTGAATCAAGGAAATTTTAGAAAATTAACAACACATTGGTGAGCTTATTGGTCACCTTTCTTAAGACCTGAGAATGATGTCCATCATGACCAGGGGACTTGTCAGCCTGCAGCTCCATCAGTTTGCTCAATGTTTATTTATTCACTAATGGGACATAGGCATCAGTGGCTGGCCATCATTTATTGCTAGTCCTGAGTTGCCTTTGAGAAGGGAGTGGTGAACTGCCTTCTGGAATTGCTGCAGTCCATGTACTGCAGGTAGATTAGATTAGATTACTTAGTGTGGAAACAGGCCCTTTGGCCCAACAAGTCCACACTGACCCTCTGAAGAGCAACCCACCCAGACCCATTCCCCTACATTAACCCTTCACTTAACACTACGGGCAATTTAGCATGGCCAATTCACCGAACCTGCACATTTTTGGACTGTGGGAGGAAACCGGAGTACTCGGAGGAAACCCACGCAGACACGGGGAGAATGTGCTTTTAGGGTGCTTTTAAGGAGGGAATTCCAGAGTTTTGACCCAGCAGCAGTGAAGGAACATTGACATATTTCCAAGTTAGGATGGTGAGTGATTTGGAGGGGAACTTGCTGGTGGTGATGTTCCCATGTATCCTTCTAGATAGATGTGGTCATGGGTTTGGAAGGTACAGTCGAAGGCGAATTTCATCAAGTTCCTCTCTCCCTTTCATCTCTTAATTTACAGCAATTTCTGGGATTTCCTTATATCCTCTATAGTGAATACAGAAATGAAATGTTTGTTAATTTCATCCACCATCTTCACTGCTCTTATAGTCACATTCTCACTTTCTAGAGGACCAGCATTCACTTTACTAACTTTGTCCTTTTAAATATCTCTAGAAACCCTTGCTATCTATCTTTCCATTTCTAACAAGCTTCATCCTATGCAAATTTCATTCTCTTGATTACGCTTTTCGTCATTCTCTATCATTCTGGAAATTCTGTCCAAGCATCTGATCTACCATCTTGTCCTTGCACGATTATATACATTCTCTTTATGCTTGATGCTTTAGTTATCCATGGTTGGTAGGTCTTCCCATAGAATTCTGAAATATCCCCTTAATTGTCTGCCATTTTTTCTCTATTAATCTATCTCCCAGTGTGCATCTCAGTTCACCTTATCTAGTTCAGTTTTCATTCCCATAAAGTTGCCTTTATTTTTAAATAATAGTCTTAGACTTTCACACTGAATGTTAACTTCATTCATGACTAATTGCTGCCACTTAGAGGTGTCTTTACTGTAAGGTCATTCATTCATCTTACCACATTTCACAATATCAAGTCTTAATGTAACTGCTCTCTGTTGGCTCCAGAACATGCTGCTCGAAGAAGTCATCTTGAAGCCATGCTCTGAACTCCTCTTCTAGGCTACAGTTGCCAATCTGATTTATCCAATTTGTGTCTGGATTAAAATCATGCATAATTATTGTTTTCCCTTAATTGCAAACACCTAATATATTTCATGGATACTTCATCTAACATGGTGGTTATTGTTAGAGGACCTGTAGACCACTCCCACCAGTGATTTATTTCCCCAACTATTCCTCCTCTCCACCCAAACCAATTCTAGCTCCTGACCTCCTCAACAAAAGTCATCTCTCACTAGAGTCATAGAGTAATACAACATAGAAGCAGACCTTTCGGTCCAACTCATCCATGCCGACCAGATATCCTAAATTAATCTAGTCCCATTTGCCAGCATTTGGCCCATATCCCTCTAAACCTTCTTATTCACATACCCATCCAGATGCCTTTTAAATATTATAATTGTATAAGCCTCCATGACTTCCTCTGGCAGCTCATTCCATACATGCACCACCTTCTGTGTGAAAATATTGCCCCTTAGGTCCCTTTTAAATCTTTCACCTTAAATCTATGCCCTCGAGTTATGGACTCTGGTGAAAAGACCTTGGCTATTCGCCCTAACTATGCCCCTCATGATTTTATAAATCTCTATAAGGTTGCCAATTCTGCCACTCCAGGGAAAACAGCCCCAGCCTATTCAGCCTCTCTCTATAGCTCAAACCCACTAACCCCGGCAACATCTTTGTGAATCTTCTTTAAATCCTTTCAGATTTCACAACAACTTTTCTTATAGGGAGAGCAGAACTGAATGCAGAATTCCAAAATTAGCCTGACCAATGTCCTGTACAGGCTCAACATGATTTTCCAACTCCTATACTCAGTGCACCAACCAATAAAGATAAGCATACCAAGCACCTTCTTCATTATCCTGTTCATCTGCAACCCTACTTTCAAGGAGCTATAAACCTCCACTCCAAGGTCTCTTTGCTCAAAAATACTGCCCAAGACTTTACCATTAAGTGCATAAGTCCTGCCCTGTTGCACAATTGCCATCCTTGATTAACAGTGCTACTCCGCCACCTTTCCTTACCTGCCTTTTCTCCTTGAATATCATATACTCCCCAATATCCAGGACTCAATTCTTGACATCATGTAGCCCTACCTCCATAATGACTATCATATACTCTTTATTTACTTAAATTTGCACTGTCAATTTGTTTATTTTGTTATGAATAGTACATGAATTCTGGACTGCAGTGGCTTAATAAGGCAGATCATCATTCTCTCATAAGCAATTTGGGATGGGCAGGAACTGCTGATCTCCTTGGCAACACTTACATCTGTGAATGAATGCACAAAGTCTGGATGTGATACTCAGAAGATGACCAAAGGGAAAATAATCCTTACTCTTGGCACTGCCATCTTAGTTTGCTACATGAGAAAAATATTTAAGCAAAATCTTGAAAGATGATTTGATCTGTTGAAGAGCTCTCTGCATATACTTTACCTGTTTAATAGTAACTATAATTAGATGGTTTTTTTCTTGCAGGTTGTTCACAGAGATCTGAAACCAAGCAATATCTTGTATGTAGATGAGTCAAGTAACCCTGAGTCGATCCGAATCTGTGACTTTGGTTTTGCTAAACAGCTGAGGGCGGACAATGGACTCTTAATGACTCCCTGCTATACAGCCAATTTTGTTGCTCCAGAGGTGAGAAATGTTTTTAAGCATGATGAGTTTATTTTTCTCCTTTTTTTTGGCCACTTTCTCCTTTCCAGTCTGTCTCAAAGGTAGTGCTGAATTTTGGAGTTTCCTTCCCTCCAATACCTTACCATGCTGACCATTCTTAGGATGAAGGAAAATGGTTGTGTTTGTTGGAGATGAATCATCTCAGCTCCAGGACATCACTGCAGGATTTCCTTGGCTTCAACCATCTTCATTGCTTGGCCAGTGATTTTCCTTCTACTATAAAGTTAGAAGTGAGATCTTTGTTGATGACTGTGTACCATTCAGCACTGTTTGTGACTGCTCAGATACTAAGCAGTCCATGTTGAATTTAGCAAGACTTGTGCAATATCCTGGCTTGGACTGATAAGTGACAAGTAACACTTGTGCTACACAAGTGCTAGACAATGACCATCTTCAATGAGAGAAAATCTGACCATCACCCCTTGATATTCAAGGCATTACCATTGCTGAATTCCCTACTATCAACATGCTGGGAGCTTCCGTTGGCCAGGAACTGAACTGGATGAACTGGCTACAAGAGAAATCAGAGACCAGGAACTGTGTAATGAGTGATTCACTTCCTGACTTCCCAAAGCCTATTCACCATCTACAAGGCACAAGTTAGAACTATGATGGAATACTTCCCACTTGCCTGGACAAATGCAGCACCACATCCACAAACCTACGTTCTGCCCACCTGAAGCATATGTATACCATTTACAAAACGCACTGCAGAAATTTGCCAAAGCTCCCTTTGACAGCACCTTCCAAAAATATAATCACTACCATCTAGAAGAATGAGTGTGTATATGTGGGAATATCACTAGCTGCAAGCTTCCTTCCAAGCCTCTCACCATCCTCACTTGGAATTATATTGTTATTCCCTCACTGTCACTGGTTCAAAATTCTGCAACTCTCACTGTAACAGCATTGTGGTTATACCTACTTCAAAAAAAACTGTATCAGTTCAAGATTCAGCTCACTATGCTTTTCTCAAGCCAATTGGGGATGGGAAATAGATGCTGGCCCAGCCAGTGAAGCCTATATCACTGACTAACAGTGAGAAATAACAGCTTTTTTAGATTTGAGTGGTGTTGCTGTGAACCCAAACTTTGTTGATGTTTAGTATGTGCAGAGACAGACAGCTACTTGAGTATACACTTACATGGCACTGAATGATGATTAGTAGAAGGGACCTGGCTCACTTTCAACACGTGGCACTGCAATCCTAAAATGCTAATCCTAGGAACCTAAACCTAATTGTCACCCTGATTGAGATCAATTGACTCAGTATAAACATGAGTTAAATTGGATGTTCTGAGCTTTATTGCTTTTATGAACTGTGTGTTTATTCACTTACCCAGCAAAGAAAACAGAACAATTTACAACAACAATATGCAGGTCAAAGTGCAAGAAAAATCACAGATCTGAAACCATGATCATAAATTACTGTCTTTCCCTGTGGAGAATTTGATGGACAGTAGGGCATTGAATAGGCAGCTGGGTAGCAATTTTAGTTACTTCTGTCTACTCGCCTGTGCCTCATTAAGTCCATGGTAGGAAAGCTTTTTATATTTTCTAATCATTGTGTTCAGAGATGATATTACTCACCCTTGTAACAACTGGGACTTGTACCCAAGCATCCTGACTCAGAGGTAGGTACACTACCACTGTGCCACAAGAATCCTTAGGAAAGCTTTTGAGTGGCCACCCTGTTGTGCTGATAATGGGGGAATATAAGTTGATACTTAACACTCACTTGAGGATCTCCTCTCATCACCGCTGATACTCCCGCAACAGCAAATGGATGTGTGGCTCTGGAAAGACTAAGGGCTTCTGGGCGACCTTCATTGAAAGGCATTCAGTGGTGATTAAGGATCCCAACATCAAGAAGGGCATGCAAGGAGTTGGGATGTTGAGAAACACTTTACTACCCTTGCTGTAGACCACTCCCCCGTCCATAATTTCCCTCTTGCTTATGAACTGTATTCTCAGCTCTCAGGTCAGCAGATGAAACCCCCATCACTGATATTAAAATTCCACCATTTGTCTCTCCACAGCTGCTGTGTATTTCTAGTATTTTCTGTTTTTATTTTAGATTTCCAGTATTTTGCATTACTTTGCTTTTATGGTAACTTAAAGTTTTTAATTTTCTTTGGTTAAATGCATAATTGGATGTCTGTGTGCCAAATCAATCTCTCTTTATATAAATGTGCATTTATCTAAATTATTAACAATAACAGATTTTGATGTTCACTGACAAAGTGTATTAATTAATAAAGCAATGGCACGAGGAACAGCTGTTAAGACTTGACCTAAGACATGAAATTCAAACATGAAACAAGAAGTAAGAGTAAGACATCAAAGTTTTTTGAACTACCTGTATTTGGGCAGCCCCTGGTTTGGACACTTTACTTCAGAGTTGCTGATCCAGGCCAGAAAATGTAGAATAGGATTATTGTTGTGAAAAGTTACATTTTATCCCATGATATATTCTCTTAGGCTCATCACGTAAGTATTGTGTATCTGTAATTGTTTGTAAGAGTTAAATCTCAAACATTATGTTTATTGGGAAATAATAGTATATCACAGTGAATAAAATGTAAGTGGAGGTGTTTGTGTCCAGGTTCTCAAACGTCAAGGATATGATGAAGGCTGTGATATATGGAGTCTGGGTGTTTTACTTTACACCATGTTGGCCGGGTGAGTGACCTTTTTTCTTTGTATGCTGCCAGTATTTTGCCAAGAGTTTACTTGATCCATTTGTAACTGTACACCCCCATCTCAAAAAAAAACTAAAGGCAGTCTCATAAAATGCAAGTTATAATATTAATGAACATTTGATTGTTCTTTGATTTCCAACATGTACACTCTCCACTGTTTCTGGGTCACCAGCCCGACTCCTTAACCATCTGTTGCTATTACATAACAACAGAAGTAAGCCATTCAGCCCTTCGAGCCATTCCTGTCCATCAATGAGTGGTGTACCTTCATAATCTTGCCTTTGGCCTAATCCCTTAAAACTTTTGCTTAACAAAAACATGTCTATCTGAGATTTGAAATGAACAACTGATCCAACATCTGCCATTTGTGGGAGAGTTCCAAACATCTACCACCTGTCTGAATGTTCTGGCCCTAATTCTTAGATTGTGTCCTGCCCCCTAGTTCTAGAATCCCAATAAATGGAAGTAGTTTATCTTTATTTATCCTGTCGTTTTCCTGTCTTTTCCTATTACCACCTTAAAGACTCCATTCAGATCACCTCTTAATCTTCTTTATGCTGGAGAAAATGGGCCTAATTTTGTGTAATCTATCCTCACAAATTAACGCTTGAAGTCCAGATATATTCTTGCAAACCTACATTGTACTCCCTCCAAGACCAATTTATCCTTCCTAAGGTGTGGTGCCCAGATCTGCTCACAGTACCCCAAATGATGTCTAATCAGGGTTTTGTATAACTGCAGCATAACTTCTGCATCCTTATACTCCAGTCCTGTAGCTATAAAGATAAGCATTCCGTTAGATTTCTTGATTATTTTTTGCATCTGTTGGTGACCTTTTGAAGATCTGTGCACCATGAACTCTCAAGTCTCTGCATTTAACTTCATACCAGCTAGGAAGTAACTTAATCTGTCCTTTTGTGACCAAAATGGACAACTTCACACTTACTTACATTGAACTGTATCTGCCACAGTTTTGCCCATTTGCTTAGTCTGTTGATTTCCCTTTGTAATTTTCTGCTATCATCAACACCATCTACAGTACCGCCTAACTTTTGTGTCATCAGCAAATTTGGATATTTAACTTTCTATGCCATTATGCAAGTCATTATAAACAATGAGAATAATTGGGCCCTAATACAGATCCTTGTAGGATATCACTGCTTACATCTTGCCAATTTGAGTACCCACCCACCATCCCTTCTTCTGTCACTTACCACTCAACCAATTTCTTAGCCACGTCAGTAATTTTCCCTCAGTTCCATTGGCTTCTACCTTAGTTAACAGTCTTATTTGTGGGACTATATCAAATGTTTGTGGAAGTCCATATAAACAACATCCATAGACATTCCCCTGTGCACTACTACAGTCACTTCTTCAAACATTTCAATCAGGTTTGTCAGCTATACCTACCTGTTATGAAACCATGCTGACTCTCCCTGGTTAACTGAAGCATTTCAATGCATTAAGTTATCCAGTATTTGATTGCAGACTCCAACAATTTCACCTTGCTATGCCATTTTCCTCTGAACAACTCTGGTCCTTTCACCTTATTCACTACTTCCAAATACTAAGTGAAAGCCATTTCTTTCTTCAACAACTGCCATATATGTTTGCCTGATGTCCATTTTCCCAAATTACATAAATTAATGCATCTCCAAGATCACTGAAAACTCAAATATTCAACCCTGCTACCACCAAGAGAAAGTTTGTGAGCATTGTGTACCACCTCCAAAATGTACTGCACCAATTTTTCAAGGCTGTTTTGACAACGTCTTCCAGACCTGTGACCTCAACCACCTAGAAATACAAGAGTTGAAGATCCACAAGAACACCAGGACCTGCAGGCTCCCTCCCCACTTGCACACCATCATAACTTCGGAATTATATTGCTGTACTTTCAGTCTAACCAGGGCAAAATCACCCTAATAGCACCCTAATGTGCCTTCACCCCTAGGCTGTAGCGGTTCAAGAAACTGGCTTACCACCACCTTCTGTGACAACTAAGAATTATAACAAATAATGCCTATATCCCATGAACGACTAAAGACAATGCTGTGAAGCTTCCATCTGCCAGTGGAAATTTTGAAAATTATGTTCTGTATTTGATCCTCTTATCAAACTCTTAAACTTAATATTTATATCTGTTATTTGCTTTTAGATTCCCCTTGTACAGATTTTCTTTAGTCATGCTACCATTTCCCAATATGTGAATTTTACTCCAACATCTTTTGTAGAACATGTCAAGGTATCAATGGTGGTTGAACTAATCACTTCAAAGACTTCTTTTACTGATGTGCAACAACTATATAGATGAGTGTTTTGATAATTATGCTCCATGTGCATATTCGCTGCATAGATTTTATTTCAGCAGAAATGACTCTTAAGTGATAGTCATTACCATCATATATCATGTTAGTTGGGCTCTTGTGGCACAATGGTAGTGTTCCCACCTCTGAGCCAGGAGATCTACATGCTCCAGCGGTGTGTTATAACATCTCTGAACAGGTTAGTTAGAAAATGTACCACATGTTAATTGCTACTGTGCTTCAGACAACAGCCACGAACCACAGGACAAATTTATGGGTATGTCAGGAATTCATTCTTCTAATTATTAAAAGCTGTTTTCAAGTACCTGAGTATACAATGTGTTTGTGCATCACATGAATAAAAACCCACAAGTTAGTTTGACAGGTAGGAAATGAAATGACAAAACGCTTCTCGCAAAGCACTGAGGTAAAGTGGTTTAAAGGTACAGCAAGAAGCTGGAAAAGGAGGAATCTTGTCAATATAACCATGTTTTGGAATGAAATATTGCTAGACAATTCTGTTTTCTCCTCCCATCTCTGCAAGTTGATATTAAAGGTTTATTTATTGGGTGCCTTGAGTTGTTTTTCCTATTATTTATGTTGTAAATCATGGTAAGTTCTTCTAAGTTTTGCAAGTCCATGTATCGGCACTGCTCAAGTTACTTTCAGGATTATATTTCTTTAAAGTTTTCATGTTTAATTCAGCTGGTATGATTTGATGGCATTTTTGGTTTATTAGAACCTTGCTTATCCTGTGACTACATAGCCTAAGTCTCAGGGATCTTACGACACAGAAAATCTGGGTTCATGTTCCACCTGCACCAACGTGTGCCATAACACATCAGAAAAGACTTATAATAAAATGCCTATCCCAACTCTTATCAAGTCTGATACATACCACAAAACAGATAATCATACTGTTAATTTATTTTTGTGAGGTCTTGCTGAACACAAACTGTCTGCCTCTTATGCCTGTGTAAGTAATTTTTGTGAAGCATTTAGAGGTGATTAAGATATAAATTTTTAACATGAACAAAACCTCACCCTCAGCATCTTAGGTACACTAATTACAGACTCATTGCAATCTGTGATTTGTTTTATTATTGTGCTTAAATTTTATTCAACCACTTCCACAAACTATTGTTGGCAGCCTATCAATCTACTAAACTTAGTCTGCACAAATATTCTAGTCTTTTATTCTTTGAGAAACTAATTTGAGACTATATGTTAAAATTCCCTGCAACCTTGCTGATGGCACATTGCATTTCCCCCTCTTGGGAGAAGACTTCTACAGTTTCCTGCCTCATTGACCTGTTTTGGTGCTATAAACTCCATGTTGAAGAAAAAGTGCAAATCATACAATCCTCGTGCCAGTGCACCAGATTTGTGTTAATGAAGGAAATGTCATATAACAGAATAACAGACAGTGATCTTTCTAGTGAGTGTAATGAGGTCAGCCAGATCTCATAGCATATGAGTTTCCTGATTGGACCAGATTAACAGCCCCAATCTGGGAGCCCTGACTGACAGATAAAAAGAAGAGTGTCAGTCATTCTGACAGTCTGAGAGCAAGCTCTGAGGGAGCTGAACTAGTGTTAAGGACTTTCCATGTGTAAACAAAGAGGGTGTTTGTTGGCAAGATACGGCTTCTATTATTTCTGTTGTTATTTCAATCTTATTGAATGACACTACCCTAACAGGCCAAGCCTACTCCTGGTCCCTGTTTCCTATGTCCTTATTTCTATGTTTATATTAAATAGATGCTGCAAACGGTGGCTATTATCCTTTAATGTTGTACTTTACCATTTAGACTTTTAGAAATTAAGTCTAGGTGCTTAGGAAACCAGGTGACTTTAGATTTACAGTTTCCAATAATCTTTACCACTGAAGGGTTTTCTTGCCTACTCCTACTCTAGTTGTAGATTATTGATTAGAAATTGATTGTCATGAAATCAGCATTTCCTTATTACACCATGTGAATGGTAAAAAAATCAGCTGAGCTTTTGTCTATCTTTGCCCAACAAATCCTATAGTCCTATTTCCATTTGTTTGTGGTCTGGTATCTGATTATCCTTATCACTAAATTATATATATATATATATATATATATATAGTCAACAGTGTGCATTAATCGCTGCAAATGGTGATGCTGAACAATGTCCTGTTCTGTGCAGGAGAACTCCAACATATACAAGAGTGATGATACAGTTATGGAGTTCTGGATTAAAATGTGTCATGCTTCGCAAGAAATTTGTAAAATAAAATAAAATCTACATTAAAATATAATTTAAATTCGGTGCCATGATTTCTCCAAATGCTTACGTACAAATTGCAGTTTGGTACCTTTGAGCAAAATTAGCTCCCACATTTCTGGTGTTGAATTATCTTGCTATCTATCTGCAGCATTATTGAATTTCTGTATGTATCAGTTTAATTCAATTAATGATGCTCTGCTATCTAAGTAGAAGCTTGTGCTTCAAAATGTGCTGTATTATTTGGCATCTTTCTCAACTCACTGTTTAACATGTTTTTTTGGAAAATAGTATGATTTGAGATATAATTCTTCAGATGAGGCATGAAGCTGCGGCCCTCTGGGTATTGAGGTACGCATTGAGGGTCTTACTGCACTACTCAGATACTGATGAGATTTTCTGGTCGCCTGGTCAATATCGCACATTCAGACATAGCACAAAACAGATTCTTTCATGATTAAAATCATTACTGTTAGATCTTGGTAAGAACAAATTGCCTGCCTCTTTTGCCCACATAAGTGTAATTTGAGCAAATTGTTGCAGATGATTAAAATGTAAATTTTTTTGAAAATCATTTCAGTTTTCAAAGGCACCTGATGATGGCTCTGTTTCTTTCAGGCATGTAATTTAATAGCTGTAAAACGCGTTGTGCATCTGCAGATTCATGTGTGGGTGTATTAACAAAGCAGATAAATACCTAAATTGTGGAACCAACATTTGTATTTTAATCTGCTTTTGGTAAAAGCTGCTATTTAAATTACTCTGAATTTCCAACCCCACTAATAACTATATGACAAAAGTAGATGGCAAACTATTATATCTTTCAGCTGGAATACTAAGAGGTGCTTTCATGAAGGAGATGTTTCAATGTTTTCTGTGAATTGTTATTCATGGTTGGTTATGAGATAATGACTGGAGGCAGTTTAACTAGACTTACTAGCTGATAGCATACAAAGTCTAAGTTAAAGAAGAATAACAAAATGCAATTATCTCATTCTTGAGGCAATGGTTTGCCATATAGATTTTAATTAAAGCCACAGTCCTATTCACATCAATAAACATCATCCTAGCCAAAGAAACACTGATCACTTGCTAGATGAAGTGCTTATGCCCAAAATGTCGATTCTCCTGCTCCTCAGATGCTGCCTGATGAAGCACTGGTGGTGTAGCCCGCTTTCTATTTGTGTTTGGGTTTCCTTGGGTTGGTGATGTCATTTCCTGTTCTTTTTCTCAGGGGTGTTAAGTGGAATCCAAGTCAATGTGTTCATTGATAGAGTTCTGGTTAGAATGCTCATATGTGTCTCTGTTTGGCTTGTCCTAGGATGGATGTGTTGTCCCACTTAAAGTGGTGTCCTTTCTCATCCATATGTAAGGATATGTGAGAGTGGGTCATTTCTTTCTGTGGCTAGTTGATGTTCATGTATCCTGGTGGCTGGTTTTCTACCTGTTTATTCAATGTAGACAAAGGCGAAATAAAGACACGCATGGAATTCCTAGAGGTCTGGAATTCCACTAACAAACATTTCGATTTGGACCCCATTTTCCAACCTCTCAGAAAAAGAATAGGAAGTGATATCACCCACCACAACAGACTAAGACACATAAGCAGCAAGCGGGACAGAACACCAGTGCTCCACCAGAGGCTTACTGATTAAGTTACCTACCATGGTGATGAAACATCTGAGAAGAAATCTACGAGCTCAGCGAGGAAACGTACATCCTAATTAAATTTACTACAAACCGATCGACTCCCACAGCTACCTAGATTACACCTCCTCCCACCCTGCCCCCTGTAAAAACACCATCACATATTCC
>NC_057736.1:15158487-15162539 GCF_004010195.1 Chiloscyllium plagiosum
GAACACTTTAACTCCCCCTCCCACTCCGCCAAGGACATGCAGGTCCTTGGCCTCCTCCATCACCAGACCCTGACCACATGACGCCTGGAGGAAGAGCCTAGGAACCCTCCAACCACACGGGATGAATGTAGAATTCTCCAGCTTCCTCATTTCCCCTCCCCCCACCTTATCTCAGTCCCAACCCCTGGATTCAGCACCACCCTCTTGACCTGCAATCTTATTCCCGTCCTCTCCGGCCTATCACCCTTACCCACACCTCCTTCCACCTATCGTAATCCCAGTGCCCCTCCCCCAAATTCCATCCCCCTTACCCTTTATCTCAGCCGGCTTGCCACACCAGCCTCATTCCTGAAGAAGGGCTTATGCCCGAAACGCCGATTCTCCTGCTCCTCGGATGCTGCCTAACCTGCTGTGTTTTTCCAGCACCACATTTTTCAATCCTAATTAAAGTCACTGTTTAACATAATCAAAAACAGAAGTTGATGGAAAAGCTCAATAGGTCTGGCAGCATCTGTGAAGAGAAATTAGAGTTCATGTTTCGGGTCCGGTGGCCCTTCCACAGAACAGTTCTGGGGAAGGGCCACCGGACGCGAAACGTTAACTCTGATTTCTCTTCATAGATGTTGCCAGACCTGCTGAGCCTCTCCAGCAGCTTCTATTTTTGTTTCTGATTTACAGCATCTGCAGTTTTTTTCAGTTTTCACCGTTTAACATAATTGACTTATATTTTTAACAGATGATAAGAATAAAAAGCTGTCTCCTAACTAGAATGCAGTTCCATTCAATCTATTCACACTGATTTTATGTTCCAGTTTTGAATAGAGGTGGATAAACTGAAAGCACAGCAAATATTTTGACCTTATGTTCTTGAAATTACGATCCTGAATTTTGGAGTAATTTACTAATAATGTTTCCCTCTCAAATCAATATTTAGGGCTTTTAGGAAACTGCCAGGATTAACTGTGGCTGACTGTTCTTTCATACAAAGTGAACATACAATGTGCAATACCCGACTATTAACAGAATTTATCTTTCTCTTTTGCTATCTTGGATCAGATATACCCCTTTTGCTAATGGTCCCGATGACACGCCAAGTGAGATTCTGGCTCGGATTGGAAGCGGACACTATACTCTCCAGGGTGGAAACTGGGACAAGGCCTCTTCTGCTGCAAAGGTCAGTTTGAAAGGTTAATCTATTCACAGATGCTGCCAAATGTTCTGATCTTCAGTATTGTTGAGAAGTTGAGGTGCAGGTTTCTCAGCTATCTGGATCTTCACCTGGGAATGGCAGGTTGGAGAAGGAAATCTGACAATGGAAGGGAAATGCAATTTGAAGATGAATCACACTGCAATGACATTTTGTGTTAGTGTGTTGATAATTTGATGTTATGATTCAAATCCTATCACACTCTTCTGACCCTGTGGATAGATGTCAACCCTTTCCTTAGGATAAAGGACTGCAACAAATTACCAAATTTTACAATTACATTTAAATATAAACAATAGAATAATTATTATGGGAACAGTTTGGTGTGTGACCATGCTCAGTACCTAAATCTGATCCAGAAAAATCTATCCTTACTGAGAGCTGATGCACAGTCCTGTCTTGAAATAATTTGAGGGAATTTCTAGTGGGCATAAAACTGCTAATATTTAATTGTGAATTAGCAGGAAATGGAGAGACCAAAAAAGGTGAATGTGAGAAATAGAGCCCAGAAATAGATGCATCTGGTGTTGAGGACATTTACTTATACAGCTTCCAACGACTACTTTTTTCGGGGCAGAGGCATCTTGCCTGTGGTGCTTCCAGTGAATGATGAACTTCATTCTTAATGTTCAGGCCACTTTTAAATTAGTATCTCAAAACAGAACTTGTTATTCTCCTAAGAGATGGTTGTTTTCTTAGTTGCATGTTGGATCCTCTGGGGCACCATGATCAAACAGTTGATCGTGATGTACAGTGTGAAAACACCAGAACCCATGTCATAAGTTATGGTTTCATTTTTACATTCTACCTTCTCCTTCTGATCACACTTACAACTGGAAAATTAGTTGCAACCCCGGTGGACAATATTATTGCCCAGTTGCAACGATCTGTGTGAGTGGGATTGGAGATCTTGCTTTTCCAATTGGTCTGATGAAGAGGTCCGGCTTCTACTATGTCCCCCTGAAATTACCAGTGGCTAATCAAGAACAGAAGTACGTGTCTAACAAATCTAGCGCTAAGCACAAAAGCAAGATGGTAGCTTTGACCTTGTAAATAAGCATTAGTTAGGTGTTTTACGGCATGGTAGAGTTTCATTGTAGAATTCTTCTGTTAAAAAATAATAATTAAATTATCTCCTGCAACTGCTGTTACTCCTGCTCCTGGACTTTAACCTTATTGGTTCCCAAGACCTATCCTCCTCTTCCTATTTTTTTAAATTCATTCATGTGTTTGAGCCAGGTATGATTCCAACCACAGAGTTTTACCCCTGATTCCCAACAACTCCAGTGTTGCTAGTGTTTCTCATGCGGTCTTCAAAAACAGTCTTGATCTCAAGGGCAGTCATTCTCTTACTGCACCTCTAGAATTCATCTTTTTTTACCCTTCTTTGAATTAAGGCTGGAATGAGGTTGGAACTGAGTTACCCTGGCAGAGCCCAAAGGGAGCATTAGTGAGCAAGGTATTGCTAAACAATTGCTGCTTAATAGCATTATTGACGATACTTTCTATAGCTTTACTGATAATGTAGAGTCGACTGATATGGCTGTAATTGGCTAGGTTGGAGTTGATTAGCTACAACACTGGCATCTACAAGGTGTATACTGTACAGAAAAGCAGACAAGAACAAGTTGGCTAGGACTGTGGCAAATTCTTGAGCATATATCTTCAATCCTTTTACCAGACTGTTGTCATGGCTACTGCAAATCAATTCACTGAAAACGGCATCTCTGGAGACCTCTGAACAAGGTAGAGATGGATCATCTCCCTCAGTACTTCTTGCTGAAGATTGTTGCAAATGCTTCAGGCTTACCTTTTAAATTGATCAATGGTATTATGGACATTGAGGAAGGTTATCAGAAATTGCAGCAGGACCTTGACTAGCAAGGGAAGTGTGTCGAGAAATGGCAAATGGAGCTTAATATAGATAAGTGTGATGGCTTGCATTGTGGAAATGCAAGCCCTCAAGGAAGGAATTTCATGGTGAATGGTAGGGCTTTAAGGAGTGTACTGGAACAGAGAGGTCTTGGAGTACACTATCACTGAAAGTGGAGTCACAGGTAGGCAGGGCAGTGAAGAAGGCTTTTGACACACTGGCCTTCATCAGTCAGGGCATTGAGTAGAGAAGTTGGGAAATTATGTAGCAGTTATGCAGAATGTTGGTGAGGCCGCACTTGGAGTATTGTGTTCAGTTTTGGTCGCCTTGTTATAGGAAGGATGTTATTAAACTGGAAAGAGTGCAGAAAATAATTTACAAGAATGTTGCCTGGACTCAATGGTATGTCTTATAGGGAGACGTTGGACAAGCTAGGACTTTTTTCTTTAGAGCGTAGGAGATTGAGTCTGGCGGGCCTTATAGAGGTATATAAGATTATGAGAGGCATGGATAGAGTGAATGCACTCAGTCTTTTTTCCAGGGTTGGGGAATCTAGGACTAGAAGGCATCAGTTTAAGGTAAGAGGGCAAAGAATAAAAGAGAACCTGAGGGGCAACTTTTTTATACAGAGGGTGGAATGCGTATGGAATGAGCTGCCAGTGGAAGTGGTTATACATGTATTTGGAAAGACAAGGACTGATTCGGGATAATTAACATGGCTTTGTGCATGGGAAATCATGTCTCACAAACTTGATTGAGTTTTTTGAAAAAGTAACAAAGAAGATTGATGAGGGCAGAGCAGTAGATGTGATCTATATGGACTTCAGTAAGGCGTTTGACAAGGTTCCCCATGGGAGACTGATTAGCAAGGTTAGATCTCATGGAATACAGGAAGAACTAGCCATTTGGATAAAGAACTGGCTCAAAGGTAGAAGATAGAGGGTGGTGGTGGAGGGCTGATTTTTAGACTGG
>NC_057736.1:15162967-15168894 GCF_004010195.1 Chiloscyllium plagiosum
CCTTATAGAGGTTTACAAAATTATGAGGGGCATGGATAGGGTAAATAGACAAAGTCTCTTCCCTGGGGTCGGGAAGTCCAGAACTAGAGGGGAAAGATATAAAAGAGACCTAAGGGGCAACGTTTTCACGCAGAGGGTGGTACGTGTATGGAATGAGCTGTCAGAGGATGTGGTGGAGGCTGGTACAATTGCAACATTTAAGAGGCATTTGGATGGGTATATGGACTAGGAAGGGTTTGGAGGGATATGGGCCGGGTGCTGGCAGGTGGGACTAGATTGGGTTGGGATATCTAGTCGGCATGGATGGGTTGGACCGAAGGGTCTGTTTCCATGCTATACATCTCTATGACTCTGTGATTGAAGCGGATACATTAACATTTAAAAGGCATTTGGACAAATACATGGAAAGGATTGAAAGGCTCTAAGCCATGTGCAGGAAAATGGGGTTAGCATGGACAGATATTTTGGTTCGCATGGACCAGTTTGGGCCACAGGGCCTATCTCTGTGCTGTAGGGCTGTATGACTCTATGATGTTTTTGAACTGAATGATGGGGATGTGTGACAATCCTGCTCCTTTAACAAGGTTATGTTGTTCTTTTTTTATCAGAGTGGTCAGAAAGTCAAAGGTTCCAGGCTATCTAGTTTTGACGGGTTTTAGGGCCAATTTGATTCTAGCTAACAGATACTACCTCAGACAAAGGGCTTTCAGGTTTAAAACAAAACTTGCACAATGAAAGAAGAGTGGCCAGTTCTCCCAGCTCACCTTTCCTCTGGGTTTGGTTTGGCTTGGTTTTAGCAGTCTGGCTGTTCAGAGCAAGCAATCTGTCAGTTTTGAGGCTGCTGGTCCAAAAAACAGCTACTTGGGAAAAGGTGTTCCATGCTGAATCTCTCAGACATGTCTCTCTCTCTCTCTCTCTCTCACTCTCTCTCTCCTGTAAGACCCTGTGTTTGATTTTACATTTATTTGCCAAAGGGTCTTTATAGGGATTGTTGCAGGAATTTGGAACAACATCATTAAGTTGGGATTGTCTGTTGTGTTTTTGGATAGGTTAAGTTATTCTATATTCTGTTCTCTTTTGGTGGTGTTTCATTTGGTAATCTTCCAAATAAGTTCTGTTTTGTTTAAAACTAAGTGGTTGGGCCAGCTGTTGTGTCACTCCTGGAATATGCCCTATACACCCGCTTTAAAAAACTAGCAACGTTAGGGTCCAGGCTACTTTCTTCAAATGTTTTGAGGGGTGGTCTGGCTTGGTCCATGACAGATGTTAGTAGAGCCTCCTCCCGAAGTGAGTTATTTACTTGTTCACTACCATTCATGACTGGATGTGGTCGGATTGCTGAGCTGAAATAATCTGTTCGTTGTGGAATCGTTTATCTCTATCACTTGTTTATGCTATTTGATATACAAATAGTGCTGTCTTGTAGCTTCACTGGGTCGGCACCTAATTTTTCAGTACATCTGGTGCTGCCTCCTGGCATGCACTCCTGCACTCTTCTTTGAACCAGATTTGGACCCATAGTTTGATGTTCATGGTAAGATGGGTGCTCTGAGGTTGCCCATTGTGTCAGAATACAAATCCACTGCTGCTGATGGCATACATAATTCATGGATATGCAGTCTTGAGTTGCTAGAATTGGTCGACGTCTATCTCAGTATGTTGATAGTGCTACTCAACCCAGTGGAGGGTATTCTCGGTGTGAAGATAGGACTTTGTTTCCATATGAAAAAGGAACAAGACTAGGCCTACAAGCCTATCTAACACTCAGTGAAATCATGACTGATCTGGTTTTAACCTTAACTCTACAACCCTTTAGTTCTCTGATAATCTTTCATCCTTTCTGTAATTAATAATCTATCTACCTCTGCCTTGATAATACTTAAAGATCTACACCAACTGTCTTTTGAGAAAGGGAATTCCAAAGATTCTTACCTCTCAGAGAAAAAATGCTTCCTCGTCTCTGTTTAAAATGGGCACCCCCTAATTTTTAAATTGTGACCCCTTGTTCTAGATTCTCTTTCAAGAGGAAGCATGATTTTGACATCCACTTGGTTAAGTCCCCACAAGGTCTTATGTTTCAAATTGAGTCACTACTGTCCCACCTAAGAAGATACAGGCTTAGCATGTCCAGCCTTTCCTCATAAGACAATTCACTCATTCCAAACATTTGTCGAGTAAACCTTCTCTGAACTGCTTCTCATACATCAACATCCTCCATACGTAAGGTGACAGGCACTGTTCACAGTATTCCAGATGCAGTCCTACCAATAACTGAAGCATAACCTTTTTATTCTTGCATTCAGTTCCCCTCGCAATAAAACATGACATTCTATTAACTTTCTTGATTACTTGCTGTACCTGCAGATTAGCATTCTTTAATTCGTGCAATAGGATGCCCAGATTTCTCTGCATCTCAGGGCTCTGCAACCTCTCATCAGTAATGCTTTTTCATTCTTTCTGCAAAAATGGACAATTTCACACATTTCCACATTGTAGTCCACTTACCAGATCTTTGCCTACTCACTTAACCTATCTATTTTTAGGCCAATTGGGGAGTATGAGATCAAGTATGTTTTTCCATTGCAACCTGCTGCTGACCCAGTCTTGCAGCTGTACTATTTAGGACTAAACCAGTCGCTCAGTAGTTTTGCTGCCAAACCACTGTAGATGATGGACCTTTAAGTACCTATCCTATGCCCTTGCCACTCTCATTTTATCCCTGAAATGATGTTCAACGTGGAGGAGTACTGATTTATGCTAAGGAGGAATGTAGTATGTGATAACTAGAAGGAGGTTTCCTTCTTCTTGTATGACTTGATGCCATGAAATTTCATGGTGTGTACAGTCCAATGTTGGGAACTTACAGAGCAATTCAGTCCTGACTGTATGCCACTGTGCTGTCCCTTTGCTCAGTCTATCCGGCTGGTTGAACAGGATATATCAGGGGTGGTGATGGCATTATCTGGGATCTTGTGTCGATAATGTATGAATATGTGAATATGACAATGTTAGGCTTTTACTTGATGAGTCCATGAGGCAGCTGTCCCAATTTTGGCACTGTCCCCCAGATCTTTGTAAGGAGGACTTTGCAGATTTGACATGGCATAAATTGCCATTGATGTTTTCAGTGCTTTAGTCAATGCCAGGTGGTCTGTCTGGTTTCATTCCTTTCTTTGTAGCATTGGTTTATTTCAACTGACTGGTCTATTTCAGAGAGCAGTCAAGAGTCAACCACATTGTCATGAGTCTGAAGTCATGTGTCAGCTGGACCAGTTTCTCTTTCACAAATGGACATAACTAAACTAGTTAGATTTTTCCAGTAGTCGATTGTTATATATCATGAGTATTTCAATTTCAGTTTTTAATTGAATTTGTATTTTACCATTTGCCATGGTGGGATTCAAACCTGGGTCATCACAGCATTTTCTGGATCACTGAATATACTAGTCCAGCGACAATACCGCAACACCATCACCTCCTTGATCATGCTGGCTTTAGGGAGATCAGTCAAAATCATAGAAAAACCTTCATGTATGGCGATGCCACCGGACTTTGGTTCTCCTCTGCAAAGTATAAAAGGAAAGCATTTTTGCAGTTGAAAATCTGGAATTGAAAACAAAAGCTGTTTGAAATGTTAGTGGTTACCATTGCCATCTCCTTTTTGCTTTACAAATCATCTTTTCATACCTATCAGAGATGTTTCCTATTGTTCTTCTTCCTGCCCATCCCTTTTCCTTGTTTTACTTCCTTAAAGATTCTAGATTAGAGTGGTGCTGGAAAAGCACAGCAGTTCAGGCAGCATCCGAGAAGTAGGAAAATTGACATTTCAGGCAAAAGCCCTTCATCAGGAATAGAGGCAGAGTGCCTGCAGGGTACCTTTTTACCTTTTTTACTTCCTTAAAGTCAGCTATAACTCGAAATTCTTCCAGTTGTTACTAAAAGTAATTGATCTGAAATGCAAACTCTTTCTCTCCATGACTGCTGCCTGACCTACTGAATATTTCAAGCATTTTCTTTAATAATTCCAATTTTCTCACGAGTGGCTTGACAAACTGCTTACCTAACATCCACAATTGGTTGAGTAGGAACTTTTTTTAGGTTGGTAAGACTGATGACATTGTCCATGATCCCCACTAGAATATCTTGTTCCTTCATTACTGATTCTTATTTCTCCCCATGATTACACATTGTTCAAGGTTGTGAGCAACCTAAGTCTGTAATTTGACTGCAAGCTGCATTTCTGAATCTGCATACTTTCAATGAGAAAGATGCATATTTTCACCTCAGTA
The DNA here is from genome assembly GCF_004010195.1 of Chiloscyllium plagiosum. Classification (NCBI taxonomy): domain Eukaryota; kingdom Metazoa; phylum Chordata; class Chondrichthyes; order Orectolobiformes; family Hemiscylliidae; genus Chiloscyllium; species Chiloscyllium plagiosum. The sequence continues at coordinate 15,167,257 of NC_057736.1, forward strand.
ATGTCACTTGCATATGAGGACTTAAGCTTTGTAAGGTTGTTGAAAAATAGTTTATTTCACATTTTATAGAGTCAGAGTCACAGAGCTCGACAACATGGAAACAGACCCTTTGGTCCAACTCATCCTTGCTGACCAGATATCCTACGTTACTCCCATTTAGAGTCATAAAGTCATAGAGATGTACAGCACGTTAGTCCCATTTAGAGTCATAAAGTCATAGAGATGTACAGCACATTACAGAGATGTACCGGCCCTTCACTCCAACTTGTCCATGCCGACCAGATATCCTAAATTAATCTAGTTCCATTTCCAGCATTTGGCCCATAGCCCTCTAAACCCTTCCTATTCATGTACCCATCCATTAGACCATAAGACATAGGAGTGGAAGTAAAGTCATTTGGCCGATCGAGTCCACTCCACCATTCAATCATGGCTAATGGGCATTTCAACTCCACTTACCCGCACTCTCCCCATAGCCCTTAATTCCTTGTGAGATCAAGAGTTTGTCAATCTCTGCCTTGAAGACATTTAACATCCCGGCCTCCACTGCGCTTGGTGGCAATGAATTCCACAGCCCCACCACTTTCTGCATGAAGAAATGTCTCATTTCCGTTATAAATTGACTCCCTCTAATGCTAAGGCTGTGCCCACAGGTCCTAGTCTCCCTGCCTAATGGAAACAAATTCCCAGCGTCCACCCTTTCTAGAGTCATAGAGATGAACAGCATGGAAACAGACCCTTCGGTCCAACCCGTCCATGCCGACCAGATATCCCAACCCAATATAGTCCCAACTTCCAGCACCCAGCCCATATCCATCCAAACCCTTCCTATTCATATACCCTTCCAAATGCCTCTTAAATATTGCAATTGTACCAGCCTCCACCACTTCCTCTGGCAGTTCATTCCATACACGTACGACCCTCTGCGTGAAAAGGTTGCCCCTTAGGTCTCTCTAATATCTTTCCCCTCTCACCCTAAACCTATGCCCTCTAGTTCTGGACTCACTGACCCCAGGAAAAAGACCTTGCCTATTTACCCTATTCATGCCCCTCATAATTTTGTAAATTTCTATAAGGTCACCCCTCAGCCTCCGACGGTCCAGGGAAAACAGCACCAGCCTGTTCAGCCTCTCCCTATAGCTCAAATCCTCCAACCCTGGCAACATCCTTGTAAATCTTTTCTGAACCCTTTCAAGTTTCACAACATCTTTGCGATAGGAAGAAGACCAGAATTGCACGCAATATTCCAACAGTGACCGAACCAATGTCCTGTACAGCCGCAACATGACCTCCCAACTCCTGTATTCAATGCTCTGACCAAGAAAGGAAAGCATATCAAACGCTTTCTTCACTATCCTACCTATCTGCGATTCTACTCTCAAGGAGATATGAACCTGCACTCCAAGGTCTCTTTGTTCAGCATCACTCCATAGGACCTTACCATTAAGTGTATAAATTCTGCTAAGATTTGCTTTCCCAAAATGCAGCACCTCGCATTTATCTGAATTAAACTCCACCTGCCACTTCTCAGCCCATTGGCCCATCTGGTCCAGATCCTGTTATAATCTGAGGTAACCCTCTTCGCTGTCCACTACACCTCCAATTTTGGTGTCATCTGCAAACTTACTAACTGTACCT